>NC_056741.1:1897341718-1897394883 GCF_019279795.1 Protopterus annectens
TATTGTGAATAAAGGCACGTATCCTTGTCACCAGTGTAATAGATGTAACAGTATTTCTAAGACACAAACATACCAACATCCTTATATGGATATTACATTTCAACCTAACCAATATGCTAATTGCAATACTAAAAATGTGGTGTATCTAGCCACATGTTCTCTTTGTACAGCCTTCTATGTAGGGTTGACAAAGAGGAGGCTAAGAGACCGTATTTATGACCATCTTTACGGTATCTGTAGGCAAGATGAAACCAATGCTTTGGCCAGACATATGAAAGAATGCCACACACATTTCTTTACCTTTAAAGTGTTGCAAGTGTTGGTAATGAGTAAGAGAGGGGGCGACAATGAGAATGCTTTAGCCAGAGCTGAGCTGCATTGGATCCTGAAGCTAGCAGTGCATTTACCCCCAGGGTTAAACAACTATATTTCCATCAAACCTGTGTTAGTTGAGAGGAAGTAGTGTAACATACATATTGTATGTATTATTATCTGAACAAAATGACTGTCATTCTGATATATATTATATATAGACCAATATTTTTATTGGTTTTATACGTAGTCTTATTGGACTTTTGGAAATGAGCATAGTAATTTGTGTCCATAACACTATAAATTTATGCAATGTCGATGTATAATGATGATTGACTTTAGGAATGGTAATATTGATTATCATTTTTTCTTTTTTATTTGTGTATATATTTCTAAACCATGCATTTTATAAATGAATATACTCTAGCACCTTATAAGGTTTTTTAATATAGCATGGTTATTTAGTGATATTGGTTAGGGTCACGGTTGTTGGCCCTTGGGGATTGAGATGCTGCTATTAGGACCGGATATAAGGCTTTGTACTCTAATGATGACTATTTTTACTTCTGTTGCGGGCCTCTTTGACTCTGATTTACAGATTTTTCTTGTATCTGTTTGTCGAGGGGGGTTTTTGGCATTATTTTATATTTGTTGAGTATAGCATTTTTTAAAGTTTTTTGGCGTAGTATGGTTGTTTGTTGTAATGGTCATGCTGCCGTAATTGCTGGTTTATAGGGACCAAGATGTGACTATATATACGTCTATAGGTCCTTTTGCCAAGCTTTGTATCTTAGCGATGACTACTTTGTTGCTCCCTGCTTTACATTTGACTTCAGGACATTCATTAGACCTGATTGTCAAAGGAACTTTGCTATATGGTATATGCATATGTTAAGCTGGGTATGTGTTCATATTTATTTTTTGGAGATGCGCTGGTTTTTTTCACACTCAATGGCAGATCATGTATTAGCTTTTTAATATGTAGACATTAAATTGTCTTAGTATTACTACGGTGTTCGCTACACATAACTTTGACAATGAGGGATGCCGTCTTGGTGTATGCTATAAAAGTTTTTTATTTCATTGTTTCTATTTTTATTTCTGTTCCGAAAGGCTTGTTAACTTTGGTTAAATGCAACTAATTGGAATGTAGCACAACTACTATATTTAATTGGTGCAATAACAGGTTCATTGGCTAATGATCCCGCCAAAAAGTTTTGTATTTAAGGATGGCAATGTCTTTGTAAATGTATCTGATGAAGCGTAGCTAGTACTACGCGAAAGCGCTCATTCCTTCATGAAATAAAGTGTCTTGGACTTTTATCGTGTTCAATGGTCTGAATTTGTTCACTGTGAAGACTACAGATCGTGTTGGTATCTCTCACTTTCATACTTACCGCAACATACACATCGCGTACTATGCGGACACAGGTATCACATACACCTTTCACTATCTTGTCCACCCTGTGCATCAGAATATGTTTGCATAACCGTGCACCGATGGTGTAGCTCACGGTTCTGCGGCAGAGGCTTCATCATATGCACAGGGTGATATGTGTGCCACGGGCATAGGCTGTACCAATGGATGACATCATGTGTGTGTGTAAGGGCCTGTGCATTTACTGGGCATGACTGTGCAGAATGCATGTGGATGTGGTGGAGCCCTACAGTTGTGTCTGCTGTGTGTGGGTATGTGTGTACACAGTTCAGTCATCTGTGATGCCTACACGGGGTATACTTGGCAGCCCCAGACTGTACAGTGCAGGTGGTACGGCTCACTGTGTCCGCCTGTGGCGACGTGACCCGTGCCTGCCTGGGGTCGCACGGGCACTACTGGGTGTAGGTATAGAGTGGCCACTCTCCGATGACACATGTCCGCTGGAAACGTGTCCATGCTGGGACCGTCCAGGGCCACGTCCACGTGGCCTGCTGTGTCCTGGTGTGGTTGGTGTAGCAGCAGCTGCACTGCTGCTGCTACCAGCACTGTGTGGGTGGGCATGGGAGGTGGCACGCACACGTCGACCTGCACTTGGTGGTGTTGCTGGCCTACGCCCACGTGCCCTACACCTCACCCCTACCAGGTGTTACAGCACGGACAGCTCACGCTCACGGATGGCCATGCCTCGGTCGAGGATCCCAGCCATCTCACCTAATCTCCTATCCAGAACATCGGCAAGCTGCTGTTGGGCATTCACCATTGACTGGATGTTCTCATTTAAGGAACGGATTGCGGACCTCTGCAGCCTCTGCCCTTCCTGGTTCTGCCGTTCGGCACGTGCCTGCGCCGCCATTACAGTCTGAAACATGCGTCTGGTTATACCAGCTGCTGCACCCTGTATGGCAGGTGAATGTCTAGCAGTGCTCCTCCTACGAGCAGCACCTGCCACATGCCTGTGTGGCACTTCACCAGTCATTACACTGGCAACATGGTGCGTACCTGCACCTTCTGCAGCCACCACACATTCCTGCTCAGTGCCAACAGACGCTGACTGTCCGTCATCTATGGGCAACGGTGTTGTGGTATGTGTCGGCATCTGAACCGTGTGCGGGGATGAAGGGGACATAAGTGGGATGTTCTCCAATGGCACAGTGTCTGCCCATGACGACCCTGCCTGTGCCTCATGCACATGGTCATCACCGCTAGTATCTGTGGGGACACTAGCATCAGATGGACCGCAGGAGGGGAACGCACCTACAGCACCTGTGAATACAAAGACATACCGTAAGTTACATTACACACACGCAGACACACACACAGACACACACACACACACACACACACACACACACACACACACACACACACACACACACATGCGGACACACACACATGCAGACACATCATGCATGTGATATTGCAGGTGGCATGCAGCATTCCCACACTACAGCCCAGTGAATGCAGCCCAGACATTAATAGTGGCAGTATGCATACTGCCCTGGAGTGCACACTACATCAGGCAGGTGTCTTTTAGTAGGCTTGCAGCACACACATTCATGGTAGTTTGCATGCATCACCGTGATACACCGTGTGGCCACAGGCGGGTTAACAGTACACATGGCTGGCGTCACTATGTCATGTACACCGCAAACATGTGCGGTATCATGTGGACATGTGACAATGGTGTCCCACCACATGCACCACATCACAACGGATGTCACAGTGCAGTGTTATGTGTACAGTCTACAGATAGAATGCATGTGTAACAAGGATGTCTGTGCAGGTGTGGTTGGTGTGAGCTGTGTACATAGCTGTACAGTGGGGAATGCGGGCACTGTGCCACTGCGGCAGCAGGACACAGGTATGTTTCTGTGCGATGCGTGACCTGGGCGCATTGCGTTGCCATGTCTGCAAGTCAGTTCTGCTGTTCAACAGCACGTATATAGTAGACATTGGTGGCACCTCTAGTGGCTGCAGACAGGCATTCCATTTCTCTGGTGTACCACATCGGATGTCCAGGGGGTCCACTACAGTGATGAGCCCACTATGTGTGGACAGGGTGCAACGGTGACTACCCACTGCGGATGTACTGTGTGGCAACATGCCTGTAGGTATCACCCATGGCCATGTTTGTCTGGTTCATCGACAATTGTGTGTGATGGGCATTGTGCACACAGCCCTGTGGTGACCCATGTGACATACAACCATACTAGTCTGAGGTGTCACATTCCCTAAGGCTATGCAGACATTGTGGATGTCTGCTATGTCGTGCATAGGTCATGTCATGGTGTGACAATGTTGCGGACAGACATCCACGTGCATGGGACATGTCATGTGCCATGTCACAACGTGTGCGCAATGCAGGGGCATAGGTCACAGTGGTAACACCTGTGTTCTGGCCAGATCACAGCTCACTATGTGGTACTGTGTGCATACCGCAGAGGCATACCGATGCATACTACACATGCAGCCATTGTGGAACACCTCCACCATTGTATGCATAGCTGACTGCACATATCACACCTGTGGGTTATGTGGTGTCATGCCGGTCTATACTACCGGTTGTATCTACTGTACATGGGTGGTGTGTGTGTCGGGTGGTGCAACCTGTATACCGTGACTGGGGCACACCCAGGTGTGCATGTCATACCTGGACACATGGGGAATATCTATACACCGTATCATGCCTTTTACTAGCAACACTCTTACCTGCGACAGACCCATGTCTGTGCGACACGCCAGACGTACCTGTATAGGGACGACACAAAAGTATACACATTATCCATTACTATCGCCATGGTAAGCACTGTGCATATCACATCATGCACCTGTGTGTTAGCATGTGCTATGCACATGTCTGCAAACACAACATAGCATACTGTAGTATGCATCTTGTGTGGCCATATACCTGGCATGTGTTGCTATATTATGTGTTGTACTATGACACCCACTCCTACGTCGCTTATCATACAAACATGCAACACTGACTTACCAGGCAGCTCCAAGCTCGTTGGTTGTGAGACACCCACCTCCACGATGGATGCGAGGGTTTCAGCATGTTGTTCCATGGGTGTCCCCAGACTGGCCAGGAGCTCCTCCGTGGGTGTGAGTGGGGGCTGGGTTTGTGGCCCACCACCTGTCCCACCTTGTTGTCTGGCGATTGCAGCAGCACGCTGTCTCGCATGCCGAATTAGGTCTGTGCAGTGCCTGCGGATCTGTTGATATGTGCGGTTGTGGCCGCCCAGGGTGTTCACCCTCCTGCGCATATCCTGCCACATGTCTTCACGTTGTTGTGCCTGCAGTGGCACGTGGCTGAACAGGATGTCATAGTTATCATGGAGCAATGGTATTATCACCTCATCTTCCTGTCGGCTAAAGGCAGGCAGCCGGGAACGTGGCATTATCTGTAAGACATAATGATGGTGACAGGTCACATTTACACTGCTGTGCTGGCATACTGCTGGACATACATTGCTATGACATGTACAACATCTGCACAGTAATCTCTGCGATGCATCATTGCAGTGACACAGCCGATGTGTTGCCATCACACCATTGAGCAGTGGGTGTCATATCATATCTGTGTGTCACCTCATCACACTGTACACGCACCATGTTGATGTTAGCCTGCTGTGGACATGTGTACCTGCCTGCACCTGTGTCTATATCAGTTGGCACGGGTCCCCATGTGACAACAGTTCTACTGTTCACCTGGATGCTGTGTATATGTCACTAGACATCATGTACGTGGCCATTATGAACATCAGTGGTGGCACTGCACACATACACATGGACACCTGCACATGCATGTGTTGTGCCATGTACATCCACACAGCACTGTATGGTTGTTGGACAACTTGCCACGGCTCACCTGTGTTGCACATGTGATACACATGGGACACTGTGTAACCATGTCACATTAGCAGGAAAGGTCATGCATAGCATGTGCACACGCACGTTGTCCACAGCAACACACAGCACCTGTAACACCACAGGGTGCATCACCGCCTCATTACTGCTGTGGACGGTTGATAGTGACAGTGCCTTTTGTCCATCACACCATGTAGGACTGTAATAGCACGTGCGGCCTTGCTGGGCAGGGCTGCATGGTATGGCAGGGTATGCCACATACATGGCACTGGGATGTGATCCACCTGGGGGGTAACGATATTGGCAGGGTGGCTGTCCATTCCATATGTCATTGCTATGTGTATATGGACATTACACATGTCTATCATCATGGTGTGGACACTGGCCTTATGCAAGGTAGGCTGCACGCTGCTTGGTGGGGGTGTGTCTGGTGCATGCAGGTATCGCACATCCATGCATACACTCTAACCCTGACAGGTGCTATGTGCTGCAATATTGATCAACACAGTGCTGTATGTGGCCACACACTGCTATCCCGTGCACATGGATGGTTGCCTGGACTGACATGGGTACCACATATGTCTACATCCAGTGCCTGCTGCCACCCCCATGTCTGCTGGTGCACTGCACACCGCCATCCCTCCCACGGGAAACGTGGTGTTGGGCACAGCATAGGTATCCATGTATGGGGACAGGGATGTTCACATAGCAGGGGCACTGATGGTATCGTCGATCTGACCATACATGTATGACGCACCCCTCACACATACAACCCATTCATTATGTTGTTCACAACACTGACACAGCTATACTGCTATGCTGGAGACATTCACAGACGTACATACACAGATGCGTGCACGTCCGTCAGTGGCATGGCCTGGACTATTGGTGTGGTTCGGCACATAACGTGTTTGAGTGCGGCTGGCACAGACCTACTGTGCACATGTCTACACAGTAAGCCTGTTCTACAGTAGGCATCAGTGATGTGCTGTGCACATATCATAGCTGCACATTGTGTTGGTGTCTGTCTGTCCACGGGCCAGTGGTGGGACACACAGGGATATTGTTGAACATATATGCATGCAACCCTGTACTGCTGTACCGCTAGCTTCTCGGGTGCTAATGTGTCATAGACATGCACACCGTGTCCGAACATGTGGTAGTGGGTTGCCACCCGTACCCATCTCCTCTTGTGGGTTGCTATCATCCAACACCCTCTTTGTATTGTATGTTCAGGCTATGCACCTGTGTGGGGCATGTGGGCATGCAATGCAGTACTACGTGCCTTTGCATCCATCGCAGAACAAGTCACACAGGTACACTGTCAGCCGTACACTTTACAGCTTGATGATGGCACAACACATGTTGTACACACGTAACACATGTCCTGTGGGACATGGTCAAATGTACAGGCATGTCCAACAGTCACATGCCACTGCTACCCCTACATGACGGCTATGCAGGACATGTGGCGGTACAGCAACTGTCACATGTACATGAGCAATGCCCCCCTACCTACATCATGTGGTACTGCCTGTGGGGCATGTACGTCTGCATCCATGCTATGGCCATAGATGACAGTTGTACATCGATATGTGCAACATACCTCATTGGGTGTTCTCATGTGTGCATGTTCAACATGTCAACGCATTGTGTCTGTCAGACAGTCATTGTTGTGCATGGTTTACATGGCAGCCATGGCGTACTGTGTGTGTTTCCAGGTACTTCATTGGGCTACCAGCATTGTACATTATCACGGCATATTCCAGCCATCACGTAGCCATCCTAGCTGACACTGTTATCCGGCCAGTGGGAGGTGTTCTGCCATGTGCACATATGTCACACAGTACGAGGGTGACTGACACACATTCTCAGGACAGGGTTCTGACCGCTGTGGATGTGTGTGATGCTGTCGACGACCATGACTGCGCCAGATGGTGACATCTGGATGTGTAACATTCACAACACACACCTACCTTCACGTAGCAACACATCATCCACAACAATGGACATCCCTGCATGAACACTGTGTGCAGTATGTCTGTATGACCACTGCAGGCACCACTGGTAGCCACCAGCATGGCTGCCAACAGCAGCAGTGTGTATCCTGTGTGAACATGGGTTACACCATTCACAACACACCTGTGTCAGATGGCCCTGTTGTGGGTCACAGTGCAGTTCCACACATCATGTAACAGTATACATCATGCACCAATATGTTGCGGACATGTGAATGGCTGTGCAACTCAACATATGCACACATGACACATCACCTGGTACAACGTGTCTGTCTTACCACACGTTATTGTGACCACCCTGTGATGACATTGTACAGGCTATGTGGACTGGGACATGTGATGGCTCAAAGGTATATTCACCCTCCGGGTGTGTGTCTAGCCAGGTGTACAGTAGGCAGTGGTCTGCACACGGGGATACTGTACATTGGCCTACTCTGTCACTGCGACTGTTGACTATGCTCATACTGTACTTATACAGGCATGTGGTATTTTTCCAGTATGACAGTCGTGGTCAACCACACTACTGTGGCACACATGACCTGCGGACATCTGCCTAGGGTGTGGGGCCCACATGTACATCCTCACATGCTATGCTGCCTCTGCAGCGGTGTCACATGTCTGTCTCCAGCAGGGCTGTAACAGGCAGGCACAGCATGCAGTGATGTGTGACAATGCTTGCACCCTCCACTGTGCTGCACACAAGCACTGCACACACAGTAAGGCACGCCTGACATTTATCTGCGGTGCCTGGGACCTGCCTCCATGCTCTGCACAGCACACCTGCCAGTCCAAATTGTACACAGATCATACCTCCCAGGCACATACCTGGACTGCAACACACACAGGTGAGGGGATCCCACATCACACAATGATTTACACACATACTGTATATTTTCCGAACACAATGCATCATAGGTACTCCATGTTCGGATACCCATGTTTGTGACCGCTAGACACATTGTGACCGCAACAGAGAGTACACTGTACACCACAGGTTACATGCTGGCTGTGTTGTCATACTGTACATTGCACCTCGGACAGTTGCTACTGCCATGTGCTGACAGCAACCCACACTTCCCTAGTATGGACTCCCATGTACCCACACATGCTTGGCCATGCACTACACATAGCTGGGTGACACATTACACAACACATACCATACCTACACTACCTTCGGCATGCACCATACCTCCATGTGTCTGTGTGTTAAACCTACGGATATCCCCCCTCTGGTAGATGAACATATATGCTTCGTGGCCCTGCTAGCCACACCCTGGACACACACTCATCGTAGCATACATGGTACATGTGCTCAACAGCCGGTACTACTGACGTCTGCTGACGGGGGTGGTTAATGGCATGGCACCCCGGCAGCTGAACAGTATACGTGACTATGCTGACACATATCAAAGTGCACTTCCGCTACATGTACGCAATGGTAGGGACCATGCTATTCCACACAGAGACATGGCAGTACTGGCCTTTTCACAGACGCCACGGTGGTATTCATGTTCCATGCATATGTGCTGTATGGGCGCATGTGCAGGCTGTTGCACAGTGGGTATATTCAAATGTGTGGGGTGCATCACTTGACAGTCATGGTGGGTCCTCGTGGTCCATCACATGTTCCACAGCTAGCTACCTACACATGACCGCCATACATTGCAGTGTGGGCCCTCACGCAGTGTGGTGGTATGTCTGTGTTGTTTGGCTACATCCACATTCGATGTAGCATACAACAGTCACCCAGGCATTGCCAACTGAGATGTTGTTGGCAACATGCCAGCCAATGGGGTACCTACCAACAATACACACTCTCACTCACTACAGGGTTCCAATCCATACATGGACATCGCATTGTCCCTGCGGACACATACATGGTACTGCCATGCACACGTTATGTCCTAGGACACTGTCCCAATGTCACCTCCAATCTCCCTAGCTGTTATGTCCCGCCAACCTGGTTGGTATGTGTCTCTGCAGCAGCCCACTGAATTAACTGCTAGCCTATTCATGGATGTTGTGTACCTTGACCACCACACTACCGCATCTATCACACTACACATGGGTGGTACTGCATTGCACATGTGGGACTGCATTCGTACACCCATGACTGGACCATTCAGTATGGCACTGGGACACATCCTCACATCCGTGCTTCACACACTCATTGATGACCTCCATGCCTTTACTGGCACCCTTGTTGGGCCTCTGTGTGCCACAGCACGCCACATCCACATGCTGGCCACCTGTCATACCATTGCATGGGTGGTTGGTGTGGTACAGAGGGTAACAGATCAGACATTATCCCCACATTGCCCTTCAGCACCATTCCACATTCTGGTATTGCCAATGTACACATCCACCATCACATAATACCCTGTGTCTCAGGATGTTAGGCTATATGACTCCCGGACAGGTCACACAGTGGTGCAAGCATATCATGCTACCTACTTCATGTCAGGTACATGTGGCATTACACAGTCCTCAGTCATGTGGCCCCTCATGTTCACTATTTGCTTACATACACAACATGCTGTCACAGAGTACTGTCCATGCCTACATATCCCACATCTACATACCTGGCAGCATTCTAGCTCCACCAGCTCATACTGCTAACAACCATACAGGTGTCAGTGTGGCAGATATATCGTGTAGATGTCATTGCGTCGGATACATCACACATGGTGCATACACATCACCTTTGCATAGCAACAGTCATCCACTGGGTATCACATGGATATTGTCCCCATACATGCATATCACATTGTACATGGTTGCTGTACACACATGCCCCACATGGTGCTGTGGTTGCCATATTCCACTGTGGCGTGGGTACACATCTGCAGGGCCACACATATCTGTACTGTGTGTGTTGCTGGTACATTGGTAGCCTTTGTACCTGTGCCATACACACATCTACACACGGGCAGGGTTACAATAACACATTTGTGGTGTACCTTCCACAATGGCTACAACTTTACATGGCACGGTATAGTCATGCCGTGATGTATACCAGGCTCAGACAGTTTACATATGCAGATGACAGACGGGGAACACATCTGTACTCATCTGCATACCACTTACACAGGGGTGTCATCTACTCTGACATGGGCCATGTCCTCCGCATTAGTGATGCATGTAGTACTCCTACATGGCGTTTGCAGTGGGCGGGGTGAATGAAGCGCTCCTGCATATGTGCACACATGCCACGTTGCTTAGCCTGGGCTTCTGTGTTACCTCCGCAGACTAGACACACACCATGCTGTGGAACGTAGGTCCTGTGCACATCCCACAGGGACACACTGTGGCACTGGTCATGTGATAGCTCCTTTGCTGATAGGGTGACACATACACATGGTACCACCACAGCGGCAGTACTGTGTAGACATGCAGTTGACATCCAGCTCTGCTGTTCAGTGGACACTACCATGGGGAGGTGACACTACTGTGTACATTGCACATGTGTTTACACATGGACCTGCCGGACGTCATTGTTGCACACATTGCACTTGCTACAGATCGTTTGGACATGGTTACTTGGTGTTCCTTCCATTTCGGGTGGCTATTCTGCTACTA
Organism: Protopterus annectens; assembly: GCF_019279795.1. Lineage (NCBI taxonomy): Eukaryota > Metazoa > Chordata > Ceratodontiformes > Protopteridae > Protopterus > Protopterus annectens. The sequence continues at coordinate 1,897,352,936 of NC_056741.1, forward strand.
CTCTGTCCCATATGTGCAGGCCATACATATCCTGTTAGTGTACATAACACTAGGCCATACCTCCATTATGCATCCTATGCCTGTGATACTGTGTATGATGTCTGAACATATCCATCATGACAGCTTTACATTACACATACTTGACATAGTAACCCCTACTGCGAGGCATACGTGCACGTCGTGCGCACATTACGTATGACATCAACGGTATATGCCCATACACATGTGTGCTGTGACAGTATACATACATGTCCTATCCCCTGCTGTGGCACTTCCTTGTTGGACATCCACTGCCAGCATCGGCGTGGGTGGTGGCATTGTTCTGTGTTTTGCCCCCCTATGGCAGCCCTTGGGTTATCCTGGCTGTGTACATGATGTCCCACTGCTGTGCACATGGTGTCCACAGTCATTGGTATGCTCAGCGGGTTAGCACTACCTAACCACCTTTCACCACTCTCTGCTTTATGGACAGGTATCTTTACTTACAAACACCGTTCACATACAGTGCAGCTTCGTCATACATATCATGCGTTACACACCAGTACATCTCGTGGGTTCTACATACCTTTCCTGTGTTGACTTCCATATTCCGTTCGAGTCTCACTAGATACTTTATTCTCACTCGAGCCGTTTGGTTGTATTTGTTCGGTATGAACATACAGTTTGAATATCCTAGGAGTCTTCCTTATATCCGTCGTCACCTGCGACATGTGGGTTCATCATACCAATAGCTGTTCCTCGGTGTGTACTTATGCGCATATCACCTGTGCATCTCCTCCATTCGTACAGTACGCGTCGGAACTAGGGCATGGTTCATTCCTCGGCTGGGCGTTGGTTATTTGCACTACCTTTGTGGGGATGGTATGTATTGTGTTATGTTATGTGTGACTGCAGCCGCTATGTGTGGCGTCAGGTACATTTCGCTGTGGTGTTAGCCGTGGATTGTGTGTGTTGGGTATGGTATTATGTTCGACATGTGGGTGTCCCTGTCCTGGCGGCGCCTGTCGATGGCGTTTTGCATTCGGATGTGTAACATAGCTCTTGTATTCCTTTACACAACGGATGCAGGTATGCATCCGCTGCTGATAGTGTTTCCCACGTGATGTTGCGGTTATGCCGCTGTCATTGACTGCCTGTATGTTTTTGCTGCTATTGCGGCTTGTATCCCTTTGATATGTGTGATGGGGTATATCGGCGGCTGTGGGTGACGGGTACGGGTTGTGAGCCTTGCATTTATACATACATGGTATGCTTGTGTGTGTGCTCCATCCCTGCCTGGGGAGCTGCAAGTTACCTGTCTGTTGTTATAGGAGTGTAGGTTTTGTTGATGTCGTCTGGTGTCGGTATCGCCTGCATGTGTGCTTCCTGCATGTATTCCTCCGTCACATCGGTAGTATATCTGCGGCTGTTCGTACGTGCCGACTATCCCTTGGCATTTTGTCATGGATATTTACGGTCATTGTGGTCCTGTACTTGGGACGGCCTGTATGCTACCGGTTGCCACCTATTCGGGTGGCGATTGCTTGTTTAACACTCGTAGAACACACAGCGGTGTTTACGGGACGATACGTGGCCACGATCGGTGCCGGGGTAGCACATGCGTATTTACGCGGTACATGACTATTGCTGTGTAACATTGCCGACGTATCGTTTTGAAATTAACATATCGGTGCCATACATACGGTCATGTTTTCTACATGCATCCTTTGCATCTCATGTTGGCTATACTCCTGTGGTACATTCTGGGACATTTTCGCTTTGCATCGTTTTACGTCGCCACGCGCCTAGCCAGGGAGGAGCTCTCAGTACTACTTTGTGGGTACTGCTGTACATACGCCTCTGGTTCCTATACTGTATGCCTACACATGTTATTCCACTCCGCCTGTCACATGTCACCTACATACACATTTTACAGTGGCACACACATTACACTCGCACAGCGGAACACACGACACCCTCACCTCACACATACACATACTGCCGCTGTTGCAGGGACGGCTGCACACAGTACCTACATTGCCCGCATCACCGGCGGCGGTGTCTACCTCCGCCCTCATATCCTAAGAATATTACCCGCACATGTCCTGTTACTGTACCGTGGCCTGGCGATCATCCCGACTCGCGAATATGCATTTAGGTAGGTTGACCTTTCAATGGGTGGCGTTCCCTGTTCTGTCCACCCTCCCGGATACTCGGGTTGTCGTTCACTATGTTTACTATGTAGAGATTTCGCGTCTTACTTCTCTGTCACCTTGCATCCCTGTGATTCCCTGTTTTACCTGTTGTACTTTATATCTGTGTATGTGTACATATATTTCTACGTGTGTGATGATATCTATCTCCATATCTGTGTATGCACATATGTACATATGTATACACCTTACGGCGAATGTGGCAGCTTACGGCTACGCCGTCTGCTGTGGGACCCGCGTACGGTTGAGGTGTTGGCTGTTGGGTGTGCAGTGTTTGGGTGCTACCTATGTTGGAGTCACACATGGGACCGCCCATACGATACACATTACGGGCGGCCATGTTTGTGTGCCGTCCATTTCACTGTGTGTGCAGGTAGGGAGGTGTCAGTCCATGGGGCCTACGCTGTCAGAGTATGTGCTATACGTTCCCTCTTTGCCAAGGCATAGGCATATTGGGTACGCCTCCGTCTGCCTACTGGGGCTGGCACAGTGTGTTCATATCGCTGAACGCTCTGTGCCTGTGCTTGCCTTGGCAGTTGTGGCGGGCTTGGTGGCCCTACACCATTATGTCCCTGCAGCAGCTGTTTCCGCAGGATCATATTATGTAGCATGGCACATACTATGAATATGTGGGCACATGTGCCTGGAGAGTACTGCAGGGCTCCACCGGATGTATCCAAGCACCAGAACCGTGATTTCAACATCCCAAACACACGCTCTATGATTATTCTGGTTTGTGCGTGTGCCTCATTATGGCGTTCTTGCATGTGTGTGTGTGCATTTCTGATGGGTGTCATCATCCACGGCTCCAGTGCATAGCCAGCATCCCCCACAAGGTGACCTTGTGTGATGTCCCCCCCTGGCGAATACCTGATACAGCTGTGAGGCATGCCAGATATGGGAGTCGTGGTAGCTTCCAGGGCTGCCAGCACACACATCCATGATAATGCCCTGTGCATTGCACACGACCTGGCAATTGATGGAGGGGAATCCCTTGTGGTTTATGTAGCGTCTACCGTGCTCCCTGGGTGGTGACTTGATTTCTATGTGCGTACAGTCTATCGCACCCAGTACCTCCGGGTATTGTGCCACACGCTGGAAGTGGCGCATATTGTTAGCCAACTCCTCCTGAGATCTGGGGAAGTATATATACTCATGGGCATGTCGTAACATGGCATCCAGAAACTGGTGTAGTACCCTGGATGCTGATGCCTGTGAGATGCCCATTATATCCCCGGTTGGCCTTTGAAAGGTACCTGTTGCCAGTATTCGCAAGCTTACACATACCTTTGTGTCCACTGGGATGGGCTCCCCTCTGTTGTCTCTTGTTCTCAGGTGTGGCCGGCACAGCTCCACTATTTGCTGTAACGTGTCCCTGTCCACCCTGTAATGCTCTACTATCTCCAGGTCTTGAAGCCCCTGGTAGGTTACCCTTGGTCTGAACACTCTCCTTCTACTCTGAGGCCTACGGTAGTTGTCGGCACCCTCCTCCGCAACTCCGTCTGTCTCTGACACATGCCGATGCATCACGCCACGGCACCCAACATATACATTTTAAAAGTTCCCCGTGTGTTTACACCCTAAAGTGCAGCGTTTGGGAATACGCGCTGTGTGTTGTGTGCATTCACACTTTATACTGTTGTGCTGTACACCCGGTGATGTCATTGGGTGTGTCTGTGCGGCTGTATCTGTGGATTATCTTCCGTGTTTTACCATTGGCACTGCAACGCTGTTGCCTTTGGTGTTACATTACACTTGCCTGCATTGGTTTAGCTTTACACCTTACCTTACTGTTTCTGCACGTTGCACCTACTATTGCCTGGAGTGCATCCTGCAGGCACATGGCATATCATGCATTTTGTCTGCCGCCGCCGTTATGCTACCTCTCTACTTGGCTGTGCTGTATCGGTTCTTCGCTCTTTGCAATTCTGCTACATCCCCTACTTTCTTTGCATTCATATGCCTCCCCTTTCCCGTTTTGCGGGATTCTGCATGCAGAGTTGTCAGCTGCCGCCGATTGCCCTTCGTGGGTTGATTGGTGTTGATTGCTCATTACTACTACAATTACACTGCTTCCGCATTTCCTCATATTCTCCGCATCACCTTCCTGTATCCGTGGTTGTTGACGGGGCGGCCGTCACATGACTGGGTTGGGGAACGTAGTCATCCTCTTGCACATGCATCTGTGCGCGCATTGTGTACTCTCAGCGCATCTATTTCCTCACACGCCAGTCCTGCTGCTGTGATGTGCATTGTACAGCCCATGTTTGCTGGGCTCCAATGTGCTTCCTCCTACAGTGGCACACCCCTCTGCGATTGACATGTATTCCCTCTAGGCCACTCCTCGGTGTATTACCGCTGCACCGTTTGGTGCAGCCTTACGCCGGCGGGGGTTTTGCGATTCAGTATTATCTGCCTCATTTGCATGGCATTGGCTAGTAATACATGGTTACGGCGCCGGACACTGCCGCCACTCCTTGGCAACCCTTGCGCTGTGGTTGTGGCTTTCCATGCTTACTATGGTGTATTGTGGCTGTGAAGCTGATGTGTATTATACTGCTCTTTTATGACATTGTCATATTATTTCATTGTTCCGCACCTTCCGCGGACATGTCCTGGGGTTCTGCTGTGGTTTCTGCGTACATACCATTTATGTCATTATTTACATTTTCTGCATGTTTTCTTTTGACATTCTCGGTGTCTTTCGCCATTGGCATGTTGCACCACTATGATACCTGACGTTGACAGCCTTCCGTTACTCCTATGTCATGTTTGGATATATGTAAACCGTTTTTTTTTGGTTTACATTGCCGTGCCCTTATGCTACGCCTGCGCCACTTCGTGAATCGCTACATGCCTTCATTTGCATGGTGCAACACCGCACATGGGGTGTTTAACATACCTACGCCGGAGGCGGCGCAACTCAGGCACACGCCGGTAGTGCACGTGGAATTGGATCGTACCTGAATCACTCGGCGGCCATGTCTGGCGTTGTGGCGCCTACGCCATGCGTGCGCCTGGCGCAAGGTTCATGAATCCCGGGGAAAGACTTTAAATCAAGAAGCTGACAGAATTGTGGAACAAAGTTCTTTTACAATATAATTCAATATTATCTACTTTTGTGATAGATTTTTTTTTTTGGTAACATTCAATGTGTGACAGACCTTTTCATTATGGAAGTAGGCGGAGCATGGGCATTTTAATACTCATAATGAGGTAAGCTTGAAGGGCAGAACCAGACAAATAAGAGAGATGGAGACATATGTCCTCCATTTGTTTGTTCCCTCTATTCTTGGGAGTTTGTTCAGTCTCTTTATTCTGGGGACAACTTCAGCAGTGTCACAGATTTAGGATTACTACCTTTTCAAATGCCCAAAGTGGGACTTTTTATTTGTAGAAACGTGAGATTTTGCGGGACAAAGCATACCCACGACCAGTACAGAATACAGAATTTCAGGTTTTTGCCTAAATAAAAGCTTCTTATTGCAGCATTTGAGTTGTTTATGCTATTTCTTATAATATTTAGATGTTTCAGATACAAAATAACTGTTTTATGCAAATAAAAGAAAACTTTGGAAATATTTTTTGTCCTAAAATCTCAGGATATTTGCCATTGTTTTAGTTTTTCTGCATTGCAGAACTTTCCAAAGAGGGACTGTCCCTCGCAAAAAGGGAAAGGTGGCAACCCTACACAGATTCTGCCTGGCCTGGGAGATGGGTAACCAACACAGCCTCGTCTAAGGTCTGTACTAGGCTAGCTGCTCTTGTGGGTCATTTTAAACCTATCCATTTTACATTTTTTTTGCTCAAAACAACCAATCCCATTTGGTTACAGACTGACACCACCCATCGATAATTATATATTACTCCTAATAAGAATAACAGGGTTTATACCATAGATAATATGGGGGGGGGGGGCAATGCATGGGATAAAGCACTTAGGGCCTGCATCTGTCCATTAGTAGTACAGAGGACAGTCCTGGTGTAAACTTTCTGTTCCCCATCCATAGATCTTAAATTGTGCTTGAAAATTGGACAGGGATGAACTTTCTTATATGTGGCTGGAGAGTCTGTTCCATAGCAGAGGGATTCTCTGCAAAATACACCTGTCCCTTCAAACCGCTCTGTTGCAGAAGAGGTTTAGATCCCTAGACAGAGTATCTCCTGAACCATTTGACTTGTTGATGTTCAGTAAATCCATCAATAATGGGACAGAGGATACCTTACTTGCAAACACAGGTCACCTTTTAGAAGTTTATAGGATACTGTCTATAGTGATAGAGCTTTGAGTCGGTCAATGTAGGACATTGTTCAGGCCTTGTATCCCTTTAATAAGAAATTTTAGTGGGTGATTCCAGTTGTTGAATGTGTCTGGACAGATACATGCCAAATGGGGTGTTATATTCAATGACTGGCCTAATGAGAGTTGAGTAAAAGGGAGCAGTGACATCCCTAGATTTAGACGTAATCCCTTTGTTTATAAGCAATACAATAAAGAAAAACTTTATTACAATTTCTTCTAATGACAGAAGAATTTGTAAGATAACAATTGGCTGCTGTTGAATGGTACCAGGCCCCTGGTTATCATGCCCTGGTTGAAATCCTATCTCATAAATTACTAAAGTCCTTTGACAAAATGAAGACTGTTTTGTTGTCTAACATCCACCTCAGCCCCACTGTTGAGAATACCAATCTGGAAATGGTTATAAACATTTAAAAACAGCTAGTGAATTATCTGAAGCATATTATACATCATGCTAAGTCTAGAAGAGAGGTGTCATCAAATGGCTTGTTCCATTTCAGCATGTCTTTTTTTTTCTGTCTGATCCAAAAGCAGCACTCAAAATAACTAAAATAAATGATGCTGAATAACATGCCTGCCCAACTACCTGCTGTACTTTTGAATGTAGAGTGCAGATAGTGAAATGTACTAAATTATAAGCTGGCACAGAAATAACCATTCTCATACATTAGTAGCCACACTCTGTGCAGAAGTGACCTGAACAATTTGTGAGAATAATTTTTCTGTACTGGGAGTGAATTTTTTAAATATTGATAACTATGTGCCTTACCCTGTAGTGCAGTGATACAAGCAGATGAAATAGGTGCTAGATATCGTTACTCAGTACACAGTGCCCAGTAGTAGTAATTGAAAAACAAAGTAGAACTGTAACACTTACTCATATTTCTGTCATGTACAGCCACTGCAAATATCTTTTTCTTTTAAGTATTCTGATCCTGTACTAATATACATGGATTTGTAGTGTACATGCATATCAACTTAAGGTTTTCTACCAACTGCAATTAATTGTGTAGTGCTCTTTGTCTTGCTGAAATGAGCTATTGCACCTTTATTGTATTTGCCATGTGGTCCAGGTCATGGAAGAAAAGGGCTTGTACCGTTCTGCCCACCCAGATACCAAACAACAAAAGTAAATACATCCTGTTATTTGCATATTAGATTTTGTCACTAATAGACAAGCTAGGCATTATCTGTATTCCTGTCAGTACTGGGGAGAATATAAAGATTAACCTGCCATTTTATTGGCTGAAATATCTGAATCAGGGTTATTTGCAGATTTTTTATAAATAGTACTACTACTTGCAGTATTCTATAACTTGATTAGCATCAAAAACTACAGTTGTGAAAAATCTTAACCATAACAGCAGATGTCCTTCTGTTCACTGTTGGAGTATTCTTCATTAAAGAGATCTCCTGACAAGGGTAGCCCAACATCTGGCCAGTATACCAAAGTCTTAGGATTTCCAGGACATTGTACGTCACACGTATGCTCACGGCTTAGGGCATAAAGATGACGTACCGATGTACGTACCTCAGAACTGAATAGCCCCAGGAGGAACAACAGTCCAAGGAGAGAAGGAATAACATGCACATCCAGAAGGAAAAAAGAAGAGGAAGAAAAAAGGGGAGGAGGAAGGGAGCGAATATTGCAACACTGAAGAGAAGGACATCTACTGTTGTGGTAGGACTTTACACAGCTGTACTATGTCTTTTCATAGCACTGTTGTAGTATTCTTCACTAGAGGGCGAGTACAAAAGCTCGAGAGAACTTGGGAGGAGGAAGGTCCAGAAGAACCCTCCAGAAAACCATGTAGGATAGCTCTGGAAAAGCTAGCTCTTGCTTTGGAAACAACATCCGATTTGTAATGTTTAGTAAAGATATGGACAGAGGACTAGGTAGCAGCCTCAAGGATGGAATTGGTATCCAGTCCTTTAGGGAAAAAAAAAACACCAGAAGAAACCACAGCCCTGGAAGAATGAGCCTTTACTGAAGCAGAAAGGCTGTTCACATGAGAGGGGTAACAAAAAGAAATGGCCTTAGCAATCCATGAAGAGATGATCTGCTTAGAAAGAGCCAAATCTAGAGATCTGGGATAAAAAGAAACAAAGAGTTTCTCAGACTTACAAATGGCTTAGCCTTATCCAAATAATACCTGAGCTGTACTAGCAAGGAAATGAAGAATGAAAGCAAATGATGGCTCCATATTCAGTATAAAAAGTCCTTTAATCAGTATGTAAGCACTTTCACAGTATTAGGAACTGAAGCCTGATACTGTGAAAGTGCTTACATACTGATTAATAGACTTTTTATACTGAATCTGGAGCCGCCGTTTGCTTTCACTCTTCTTTTGCTTGCTAGTACACTTTTTTGTGTTGAGTGGCAGCTTTATCATGAGTTGTGGGATTATTTGCTGTACAATACCTGAGCTGTCTATGCATATGCAAATTCAGGGTGTGAAGAACCTTCTCACTAGCAGACTGCAGAGAAGGAAAACATGGGCAAATGATTTAAGAGAAAATTCATTAATCACTTTAGGCATAAATGAAGGATTAATACAAAGAGACACACTGTTTCTATGAAAAACTAAAAAGAGGAACAACCATAAGGGCCTGAAGCTCAAACACTCTCTTAGCTGATGAAAGGGCTAAAGGAAGACAAGTCTTACATGTACAGTGTGGCAAGGAAGCTGAAGGTGAAGACTCAAAAGGAGCCTGAGTCAACTTTTCAAGAACAAAATTAAGGTCACAGGAAGGAGGAATAGGTTTCCTGGGAGGCCTAATATAAAGGACACCTTTAAAAAATTGTTTGACCTCAAATCTAGAGGCCAAAGGAGGAGAACAAGGCAGACAAGCAGAAATAGTTGAAAGGTGAGATTTGACTGAAGAATATGTCAACCCAACATGGAGCAGATCACACAAATAAGAGTGAACACAGGAATCTCCACAGAAAGTGGATCCTGGTTACGAGCAAGGCACCAGACAGAAAATCTCTTCCATTTGGACACATGGTTTCCTTGTAGGGGGTTTCCTGACCTCCTGCTGACCATGAAGCACATCCACAGAAAAAAGGTGCCTAACAGGGATCAAAACCCTATCACCCAAATTGTCAGTTGAAGAGTGGACAAGTGAGAATGGATGAGAGAGCCCTTGTCTTGTATGAGTAGGTCCACTCTGTGAGGTTACTTGTGGTGATTGCCATTGGCTAGGTGCAGAAGAAGAGGGAACTGATGCTGTTTGGGCCAAAAGGGAGTCACCAACAAGATTTTGGGGGATTCTTGCTCTGATTTGGGCAGGACCCTCGGTTTGAGAGGAAGAGGAGGGAAGGTGTAGAGAAACTTCACCTTCCAAGAAAAAAAAAAGGGCATCCACCTTCCAGGCCAGAGGACTTGGGACTCTGTTGCAAATGAGAGGAAGTTTTTTGTTCAGAGGGAAGGCAAAAAGGTCTACCTGAGGAGTACCCCACTGGTGGACAATGTCCAAAATCGCATCTCTGTGAAGCATCCATTGGTGAGCCTGTGTTATGGAGCCGATCAGAGAGTCTGCCACAATGTTTTGCTCTAAAGGAATATAAACAAACTGAAGAATCACCTGATATTGGACATCTAGATCCCAAACTTGAAGAGCTAGTGTGGACAGAAGGTAGGACAGTGCCCCCCTTTGTAAATGTACCACATTACTGTTGTATTGTCTGTAAAGATTTTGAGAGACCATGGAAGAAAATGGGTATGAAAGACCAGAAGGAGAGCCCTCATCTCCTGCCTTAACCCACTGGATGTGCAGTAGCAAGCATCGCCAAACCCTGCGTAACACACAGAACCAGCTGACTTTTACTAAATGCATGAATAATGATTTTGATGTTTTACCCATCAGCATGTATATTCATCCAGGATGAATTCATTATAGAAATAGGGTTGCCAGGTAGGCAATGGAGGCTGACTGAGTCAAAACTTTCCCCTGCTGTATAAGCATACCTGTCAAGTGTCCACGATTTTGGCTCAAATTTTTAACTCTGCCCGTCTTAATCCCTCCTAAACGTGGTGACTTTTGCATGAAAGATTATGACTTGCACTTAATAAATAATGAGAATAATTAGTTATAGAGTTGTTTTACTTCAGAAAATATTATCTGCAGACACCCAGTTCCACAAGATCAACGTAAACTCAGAAAAATAGCACAATGCAATTCACAGTGCAACTTCCCATGCCACTGCAACAACTGAGAACTCGCTATTGCATGCAACACCAAATGGAAACCTGTAGACTTATATGTCTCATTTACTTCTTGTGCAGACAATGTTTATGGGGTACCTTAACTGGGAAAGAATTCTGTATGTCAAAGTTCTGTGCAGGGGTCCGATAAATGCATTTTACATTAGAAATGCATATATCTCAACTATCCCTGATTTTGGCACATATTTTAGCTCCATCCCTCTTAATACATTCTGAAGCAGGTGAATTTTGAGGAGAAGATGGTGAGTTACGTGTGATAAATAATGACAGTAATCAGAACTGTAGATCTGTTTAACTTCAGGAACTGTATCTCAATTCACGCTCTTCTTGTGTCAGTGTTTCCTGTTAATAGTACTTACATTTTAAAATGTCTTTGATTTGTTTTTGATTGTTGCTGGATTTGCCCCAATTTGTTGAGAGCAATAGAGAAATGGGTTTTAAATGTGATGTCAAGTTGCAGCTCACATTCAATAGTGTGCTTGTAACATCATTACCTTTCAAGCAAGGATCAGTATAATTTTAATTTTCTGAGTGAAGATTTAAGTATTCTGTCAAAGTGCAGTCGTCAGGAGTTGTTATTTTTCTGTTTGTGTCAGGGCAGTAAAGCCTTCACAGTAGTGTATATATGTATATGTGTGTGTGTGTGTGTGTGTATATATATATATATATATATATATATATATATATATATATATATATATATATATATATATATATATGTGTGTGTGTATATATTTTTTTCACGTAAGCTTGATGAAATATAGCAGTGAGCTGTTTGGCCTGGATATATCTCCTAAAGTGAGGTAGGCAAATGTAGTGACAGTTGTATTTAGGGTTTTGTTTTACTATCTTAACCCAAATCCAGCAAGCTCCCCTGTACCCCCCATACTCCCGCTACTTAAATATGCCAACTCCGACATCACACTACATTGACAAAGAAGGTAAACTATGATTAGACAATGAATATTCATGCTGTCACAGGCAAATCTGCGTGACATATGTCAATCATGCATTATTTGCATGCTACATCACTGTCAGTTAGCATGTCACTCTATCTAGGCACGCCCATTCTTGCTCGAAATGGCCAGTGGGTTAAGGCAGTTCAACAAAGCCAACACTTAAATTTAATTTGTATTTATTTGTTTCCATTTTGTTATTCATGAAATTTCAACTCCGTTCATAGGTTGGTACAAGGCTATCGGCCCTAGGGCCTATACAAGCCTAGCCATAACAATTCCTTGGATATTTCTTCCCACAATATTTACTTCCCTGGATCCCTGTCTAGCAGGGCAACTGACATGATCCCCAGGGTGAATTTCCTATCTCCCATCCAATCGTCAAGGTTCCTTTTGAAGAGGGCCAAGGAGGCGCTCTGCTTGACATGTATGGGCAGTCTATTCCAGAGTATGGGGAGTCTCTGGGTCAGGAAACTATCCCTCCAGCATGTTTTGTAATAGAGAAGAAAACCCTTTTCAGTGGAGGCCCAGGGAAAAAATCTCTTCTAACCGACAATATTACCTGTCATAATCAGGACGACAAGGAGACATGGTGGTAGAATGAGGAAATACAGGAGAGTATACAGACAAAGAGGTTGGCAAAGAAGAAGTGGGATTGTCAGAGAGATGAAGAAAGTAGGCAGGAGTATAAGGAGATGAGGTGCATAGCAAAGAGAGAGGTGGCGAAGGCTAATGATAAGGCATATGAAGAGTTGTATGAAAGGTTGGACACTACGGAGGGAGATAAGGACCTGTACCAATTGGCTAGACAGAGGGACCGAGCTAGGAAAGATGTGCAGCAGGTAAAGGTGATAAAGGATAATGAGGGAAACATACTCACAAGTGAGGAGAGTGTGTTGAGGAGATGGAAAGAGTACTTTGAGGGTTTGATGAATGAAGAGAATGAGAGGGAGAGAAGGTTGGATGATGTAGGGATAGTGAATCTTGAAGTACAATGGATTAGCAAGGAGGAAGTAAGGATAGCTATGAAGAGAATGAAGAACAGAAAGGCTGTTGGCCCAGATGACATACCTGTGGAAGCATGGAGGTGTTTAGGTGAAATGGCAGTGGAGTTTTTAACCAGATTGTTTAATGAAATCTTGGAAAGTGAGAGGATGCCTGAGGAATGGAGGAAAAAGTGTTTTGGTACCAATTTTTAAGAATAAGGGTGCTGTGCAGACCTGTAGTAACTACAGAGGGATTAAATTGATCAGTCACAGCATGAAGTTATGAGAAAGAGTAGTGGAAGCTAGGTTAAGAAGGGACGTGATGATTAGTGATCAGCAGTATGGTTTCATGCTGGGAAAGAGCACTACAGATGCGATATTTGCTCTGAGAGTGTTGATGGAGAAGTACAGCGAATGTCAGAAGGAGTTGCATTGTGTTTTTGTAGACTTAGAGAAAGCATATGACAGGGTGCCTAGAAAGGCATTGTGGTATTGTATGAGGAAGTCAGGAGTGTCAGAGAAGTATGTAAGAGTGGTACAAGATATGTACGAGGGTAGTGTGACAGCGGTGGGTCTGCGGTGGGAGTGACGGACGCATTTAAGGTGGAGGTGGGGTTACATCAAGGATCAGCTCTGAGCCCTTTCTTATTTGCAATGGTGATGGACAGGTTGACAGACAAGATCAAACAGGAGTCCCTGTGGCCTATGATGTTTGCAGATGACATTGTGATTTGTAGTGAGAGTAGGGAACAGGTGGAGGAGACCCTGGAGAGATGGAGATATGCTCTAGACAGAAGAGGAATGAAGGTCGGTAGGACTAAGACAGAATATATGTGTGAGAATGAGAGGGAGGATAGAGGAATGGTGAGGATGCAAGGAGTAGAGGTGGCGAAGGTGGATGAGTTTAAATACTTGAGGTCAATAGTTCAGAGTAACAATGAGTGTGGAAGAGAGGTGAAGAAGAGAGTACAGGCAGGATTGAGTGGGTGGAGAAGAGTGTCAGGAGTGTTTTGTGACAGACGAGTACCTGTAAGAGTGAAAGGGAAGGTCTACAAGAGGATAGTGAGACCAGCTATGTTATATGAGTTGGAGACAGTGGCATTGACAAAAAGGCAGGAGTTTGAGCTGGATGTGGCAGAATTAAAGATGTTAAGATTTGCACTGGGTGTGACGAGGGTGGACAGGATTATGAATAAGTATATTAGAGGGTCAGCCCAGGTTGGAAGGTTTGGAGACAAAGCCAGAGAGGCAAGATTAGATTGGTTTGGACATGTGCTGAGGAGGGATGCTGAGTATATTGGGGAAAAGATGCTAAGGATGAAGCTACCAGGTAACAGGAAAAGAGGAAGGCCTAAGATAAGGTTTATGGATGTGGTGAGAGAAGACATGCAGGTGGTTGGTGTGACAGAGCAAGATGCAGAGGACAGGAAGAAATGGAAACAGGTGATCCGCTGTGGCGACCCCTAATGGGAACAGCTGAAAGAAGATGATGATAATCATAAACTTAATATTTACAAGGATGACAATTTTAAAACAGGAGAATAATGTAATTCAAGCTGTTATTTACATCAGAGTTTTAGCATGAGAGTTAACCATGTATATACCGATATTTAAAAAGTTTCATCAGTTACTATGAAGAAAAAGGGGTGTTGTAGCACAGTACCCCTATAGGATGCGCAGTAGGGACTGATATGGTATATGTTTGAGTGTGTGTGTGTGTGCGCTGAATGTCCAAGCCATCTTAAGTAGTGGAAGTGTAAAGGAAAGTTTCTTTTTTTAGGTAAAGTGAATGGTTAGGGTTAGCACGCTTTGCTAAGGTGGATCAGTGGGACAAATGTGTGCTAATTCTAACCCTAACCCTAACCATGAAAAAAAAAATACTTTCTGTAACATTACACTACTGTTATTCAGATAAATGTGAGGTGATTTTTGCTAGGTTTATGGTTAATACATTGGAAATGGAAATTTGTTTCTTCTTTTGATATACTGGGTGTCTGTTGTGTTGCTGAAATTGCGAATGTCTGACATGCTTTGTTCAGTGTTATTTGTGTTGATTATTTAACATGTCAACCATTCATGTCATAATGATATATATATATATATATATATATATATATATATATATATATATATATATATATATATATATATATGGGATCCGTACAGATCCCCGAATGCACTTTCCACCGAAGATGAAATCACCAAGCATACCTAACCGAAAGTGCTGTTTACCAAAGCAGCACTTTCAGATAAGCAAGCTTGTGCCAGTCGTACTACGGTGCGGATAAAGGAAAATTCCCTTTTACCCACTGTAGTGTGACCTCAGAGTGAGAATATTAAAGTAGAGGGGTTGTGGGGGGCTTCCACCCACATCAGGGGTGCAGGGGGTCTTGTCCCCCTGCATAGAAGTAGGTTTAATATTTTTTGTTTTTTTAAACATACTTTACCGTAAGCTCTTTTTCGGTAAAGTATGTTTGGTGAAAATTTATTCGGACATTTGATCTTTCGATCAAAAGTCCTAGATCCATATATATATATATATATATATATATATATATATATATATATATATATGTATATGTGTGTGTGTGTGTGTGTGTGTGTGTGTGTAATGTACACATTTATTTATTTGCTGGGTAGAGCACTGATCAGAAATTACCAATTATAGACTCAACCTGTGTTGGATGGTATAACATGAGAAAACAGAATAAGTAAACAGTAGTAAATAATGAAAGACATATTAGACTTTAATGTGTGTGTACACTTATATGGCTGTAGTATTACTTGTCAATGCACGTTAACATTTTTTTTCCAGCGTTTTAACTTTTAGTATATTTTTAGATCAACAGAGGGAACAGCCAAAGCATCTGGATGATCTGAGGACTCATTAGGAGACACAGCAGAGATATCTGGGTCTGACAGCACAGGGAAACATCCAATTTAGATTTTATCAGCTTCTTTTTCAGCTAATGTAAGATGTCCTAATGAGAAGGGCCAGTCTCTATTTTCACATGTGCAAACTCCTTGAAACTTTGGTTTTCAAAGTAAATCTTCAGAGAAAACAAAAGGCACCCAAGTGTCTTCATTATGAAAGATTGACAAATGGAGCAGTTTTCATAATTGTGATTGGCTCCTAGACAAAAAAAAAGACATTTAGTGTGGCTGTTCCTGTAAGGTGTATCTCCCACAATAATATTTTCCCTTCTTAGTTGACATGAAAAGGGTCGGTATTTGTCAAAAACATGAAAAAGAGGAAGACTCTCCAATGGAGATACTTATCTGCTTAAGGCAACTGGAACTAGTGACAGTTGTGTCTATGACAGGTTGAAGAAGAAACTCAGGTTTAAAGTTTGTGCTGACACTGGAATTTTGAGGTATTTTGTGGTTATACATTCTTTACATACCTCATAGCTTTGGATATATGCAACAAGAGGAAAATACATTCTTTGGTATCCTGGCCAGACATACAGCTATCCCTGGTGGGATATCACAATTGTTAGTGGTGATGCAGCAGTGATCAGAGGAAGGGCATCCACAAATGCATGCCCTACTGCTCTGAAACATAAAGTGCAATTGCAATAAAATACAGCAAATTCTGAAACTCCTTGAAATCCCATTAAAGTATTTTTTGGGGACAGCTTCATGGGTGATGTAACCTCCCACTCCCCTGCTACACACACACACACACACACACACACACACACACACACACACACACACACACACACACACGCACACGCACACACGCACACACACACACACACACACACACACACACACACACACACACACACACACACACACACACACACACACACACACACACACACTTATAGGGCTATAGATAGATATACTAAATCCAAGATTGCTGTATATCACAGTAGGGGGAAATACTCCAAAGTACTATAACCTTGACTTTGGTGTGCATTCCCTGTATTTATTTGCCTTATCAAGCTCATTTTTGAGGATCTCAGTTATCATCACCAAAGTTACATCAGGAATTTGAATTTAATCTGACTTGTTTTAAGCCATCCCTCCAATTAAGCAAAGCCCTTTTTTATCCTTTCTGTGCCCCACACGAGTGTCTCAGAATACAACAGGTTACTCTTAATCTTTTTATTTTATTTATTAATGTATGTATTTTTATTTTACATGCAAGACAGATATAAGAAAAGCCGCCAAAAGAAAAAAATATATATTCCTCTGTATAAGGCTTCCTATAGTCAAGGGTACAGGGTTTGAGTCCCTTCACCTCCATTTCCCCACTATGTGACTCTCAGCAAATCACTTGAACAGTCCCTGCTCCCACCAGCTCACCACTGAAAAGAGACACTTGGGTCCATTGGGCTTACTCACCCAACAAGTGTATAAAACAAAAAACATATATACAGATTTTATATATATATATATATATATATATATATATATATATATATATATATATATATATATATATATATATGTATATATATATATATTTAAGCGCATATATATATATGCATATTTATATATGGATCTAGTTATTTAGATCAATCACACTAAATTTAAACAACAAATCATTGACATGCTTCTGTGCATGCTTCAAGGTTTAACCTCAGACAATACAAACTAAAAACCACCCCAGCACCCCTTGCTGTTTATTCCAACTCCGAGACTGCACACTCCCCATGGAAAGGTTATATACCCCAACCAAGGGGATTGTCAATGTTGCACAACTGTAGATCTGTTTTGTCGACTAAAGTTGCCAACAAAATGGAGGTCAGCTAAAACTCAAAATGACCAATGGCAGTGCACACACACACACACACACACACACACACACACACACACACACACACACACACACACACACACACACACACACACACACACACACACACACACACACACACACACACACACAGTTCTACCTTGACCCACCAAAATTACATTTTTCTGAAATGTAATTTCGTGAACCTGTTTTTCTGAAAGTGCATTTATCCAAAAATGCACTTTCGTGAAAAAACGAGTCAACGAAAAGCAAAAAAAAATGACAACACTAAACACATTTATGCAGGGGGGGCAAGCCCCCCTGTGCCTCCCACACCCCCACTACTTATGTATTCTAACTCCGACATTGCACTACAGTGGGAAAAAGGGAATATTCCCTTATCCCTACTGTGCCATGATCTACAACAACAACCTTGGTTGCTTTTCGTTGACTCGGTTTTTCATGAAAGTGCATTTTCTGATAAATGCGAGGTACAGCCATATAAATACATACATAAATACACATAGTAAAACAAAAGAGCAAAGCAAAAAAAAAAAACTAGTTATTAAACATGGAGGACAGAAGCCACTGTGTGTCACACGAAGAATGGAAGTAACAGTACAGTCCCCACAGAGCATGTACACATAACACATCCTTATGTTTAGAGAAGAGACAACAAAATGATAGGTGTATCTTTTGAGTGACAAGAAATGAAGGGACTATGCCAGATTTTAACTGCAACACCTTGGTTATGGGCACATCTAAGAGCAGAAGATTCTTGATCTTCTGTCATGAGCAGGCTTCAGATGGCTAGTGCTAGAACTTTCTCAAAAATAACTAGGACTGGAATTGAAGTTCTCAGACAGAGAGAGGGGATAAGTTCATAGATTAGTAGTAGGCTAACTGCTGTTGTATGTGGGTTATTTTCAGCCTAGCCAATTACCCCATGTAAGAATCAAACCCTGTGTTTTGTGTCTGCAAGGTAAGCACCTTAGCCATTCTGCCAACCTCCCCACTGGATGATTGGCAGCATGACCCCCCACCACCAGGTTGTTCACAGTGTCCTTGTTGGCCCTGCCAAAAATTTGCAGGCATTGGACTGGGGAGTAGATTGGAGTCTGGTGGACCCAGCAAGGTCATGGGGAACTTGGTTGACTTTCCAAATGAAAGATGGGAGGGGATAGAGGGAGAGAGAGAAAAGAGATTCCATTTTCCCCTCTTGTTACGTTACCCAAGCTGCAACTTCCCATCTTAGTCTAGTTGCCTTCTTCTGTGAGGTGAGTCACGCCGGTCTTCCTCTAGTCTGTAGGGATCTTGCTCATCTTCTCATAGCTTGTCAATTAGATCTGAAGTGGTTTCCACATGCCTCCCACATCACCAACAGCAACAACACAGATCATTTTGCAGTTTGGTTTGCTTAACTCTACTGTCTACTAACTTGTGAAAACTTGGCAGAAATGGCAATTCACTATATACAACCACCTTGTCCAGCCAGTACTCATAACCAAAGTATTTTTCTTTTCTCTTTAATAATTCAAAGTATTGGTTATTCAGTTCTCCATTTCATCCTTTGCTTTTCTGAATGGGTCGGATTCACGAAACCTCCGTGTAAGAGTTAATATGTCTTACACGGAGGCTGCAGTCTAACGGTATGATGTCAGCATGCCATGCATATTCATGAGGGCATGCTGAATCATACCCTAGGCTAACACGGTCCGTGTAGGAAAGTAGGGGGTGTGTCCGAATGTCGAGTTCTGCCAAGGGACACGCCCCCAGAAGATTCAGAGTCCTGAAAGTAAACACCCACGAGTGAGTCCGCGGAAATGTCAAGGAACACAACACCACACATGCCCCCACAGACTATAAACCCAACTGTAATGTAAAACGTAAAAACAGCAGTTTATTTTTTTTTTTATAATTTCCAAAATGTTTGCCCATAGTTGTGCTCTTTTGCGCTGGTATGCCCTCCGCTCAGCCACAGTTAGTTAGCAGACATTGAAAAGCATATAAGAGGAGGTAGTCACGGTTTGAGCCCCCACAACATCATTCACCATTTTTATTTAAATAAGCATGAAGCAATCCCCTGACATATCTATATATATATATATATATATATATATATATATATATATATATATATATATATATATATATATTAGTATAATTTAAGTAAAATGTAATGAAATGGGCCATGTATTTTTGAAGAAATCCGACATCATAAAATATAAAAAAAGGATCATAATTGCCCATAGCTGAGCAAGGCTTTAACAAGCGTAATATGAGTGCCCATGGATGAGCAGCGCTTTAACAGGCTCAATATGACTGCCCGCAGGTGAGCAATGGTTTAACAGGTTTGATATAAGTGCCCGGAGTTGAGCAGTGCTTTAACACGCTTATAATGAGTGCCCGTAGCTGAGCAATGCTTCACCCAGTGTAATATGAGTGCTCATAGCCAAATAACACGTCGCCAGCGTAAGCCGTTTGTGTGGAGCTGCGCACCGCGCCAACCAGCTTACCGGCAGGCAACGTTGGGCAAGCTGTATCAAAGCCGCCTTTACACAGACACACCTCCTAGCTGTCTAGACAGTAGTAAAATAAAAAAGCAATGGCCAGGCTCGAACCCAGGATACTGTGCACCATAGTCAAAGTACTGAACCACTAAGCCATGACAGTTGTACTGAGAAATGCAGTATTAGCATATATATAGGAATGAATGTAAACAGAAGCATGACAAAGCGGGTTTTTTTTAAGCTGATAAATATCCAAAATGGCCAATCACGGATAAGTGCGGGAAAACCGGCATATATAAGCCCCATAGGCGGGACTACACAGCATAACTGATTGTGGTTCCCATTTGCAGTCAGGATGGCAGGTGCAGGAGAGGGAAGTCGCTTTAGAGCACAGAGGTGGGGTGTTGAGGAGTCAAAATATATGGTTTGGCTCCTAGTCCATGATCATGAAGCACAACTCATGCAGGCCAGGTTCACTGGGGTGCATACAAGGCAGAGGTGTGGAACCAGTTGGCACATGATCTCACCAGTGCCAAAGGCATTCCGAGGACTGGTGAACAGGTCCGTCACCACCATGCAGACCTGAAGTGACGGAAGGAGGACAAACTGAACCGTTGGATCCAGGAGGCCCGCCAAATGCCCAACGCCCCACAACTGAGTAAGTATCCATGTAATTAAGTATGTAAGAAATGCTATCCTAGCCTATAGTATGGAGATGTATGTTCCATTATTACTTTATTTATATTACAACTGCAGGTGTTCGTTCCGCGAATCAGCGAGCCTATGCTGATAGGCTGCTGAGGTTGCACCACCAGGCAGGTTAGTAATTATTTAGCTGGTATTGTCATAGAATATAACTGAGACAGATTGTAAAAGAGTTCAGTGTTGTAAGCCACTAATAAAGCTCAAATAAGCCTAGAAGAAAGATTCTGCTAGTATTGTAAGATTAGATAAGTGATGCAGCCTGGAAAAGAGTGTAATGCAAACCAGTAATAAAGATTAAACAAGTCTCAAATAGAGTTTCCACCTGTATTGTAATATCAGATAACTGCTGCAGCCAGAAAATGAGTGGTAATCAATCATCAAAGGATAGACAAGTGTCAAATACATCCTTGTAAATTCTGCCATATGAAATAAGTGAGTCAGCTGGAAAGGATTGTTGTAAACCAGTAATAAATGTTAATAAAGCCTAGAATTAAGTACCATTCTGAAATGTAAATATAAAATAATTGAGAGAGTGTGAGAAAGACAGTTTGAAGCTACCAAGAAAGCTGTAATAAGTCTGGAATAAAGGTATACTGCAGTCACTACATAATGAAATGAATGAGACAGCCACAACCAAACAATAATGTGTGAAATAAAATGCAGAACATAGACTGTGTCCGTCCCACAAATTGGATATGTTGTTGTACCCTTGCATTATGGAAATAGTATGGTTGTATGAAATGCTGAACATCCACAGTTGTCTAGACCCATATAAATTAAATGTACCAGGATGCTGTACCTGAACACAGCCAGATATGAACATATATGAATAAAAATGGAATGTATATTAATGTAGCAGTAACATCCCCATCACCAACATTCCTAGCGTTATATACAGGAAACTGGACTAATACATGTAGGGGATATATATATGCATCTACTAGGAATGTACAGTATATGTATAGGTAGTTTTAGTTGTTAATGTAATATTTCTTCACCTTACCCTATTGTCACAAATGATGCCATTCCACACCAAACCAGGTATGTGTATTCACAATTAATTCCCATGGACATTTGTCCTGTTGGTTCATACATATCTGCATGTACGTTGATGCATGTGCCCCATTCACATATCCAAACCTGATGGCCTGTTGCCACCAATCAACCCTGCATGCTGTTGGAATGTGCACTGTTGTTCTAAATATGCATGTGTTATGCTTGCTGCTCAATGTTCGGAATTCATGGGTGTTTGGTCAATGGGAATACTGATGCATGCTGTTACAACTAATTTTGAATGGTGTTGTTTGTTACTAACCCAAAATGCCATAAAATACTGCTAAACATAGGACAACAGGGAAGGCGGGTTCCAGTGGACCCATCTCTCCCACCTCAGCTGGCGAGTGCACCTGGCACCAGTGCCCAGGCCGGGACCTCCTCCTCCGGTGGCCCTGTGCCACTTTCGGGTGGAAGCACTGCAGGGGATGGGGCTCATCCCCCCTTTGCAAGCGTGGCCGGAGGAGAGCCTCCACTCACCCTCCATAGGGTCTGGTCTGTGGTGCGTAGCGAGATCAGGCGGTCTGTGACTGATCCCCTACGCCAGCTTGAGGCGAGGATGGCGCAACTCATGGGTGTGCCTGCCCGTTCTATCCAGCCCCCAGAACAGCCCAGGCCTGGGCTGTGAAGGCACAGTGGTAACTGCCTATGGGTGGGGATTTCAGTTCCACTGTTGCCATCTGTGGGCTCATGGGCTCACGATATCCAAACATCCGTCCCTGTCATTTGTGTTTACCCCCCACGTGTCATACTCCGCCCCTGTATGCATCTTGTTTGTCTTGTCTGTTAACCTCACCGACCTACCTCCCCGAATTTACCTACTTCCTGTACCTCACGTTCTACTCTCACCTGAAAAAAAAATAAAAAAAGGGCACTCTGTTCCCACAAAAAAATTATGCCCCATACATAGCTGCCCAATTCGTACACATGTCCACTGGACATGTAAACTGATAATTCTAATTGGTAGTACAACAGATTTTGTTGTTCTCACCCCTCTCTCGGGGGTGGAAGGTTTCAAATTTCACACCAAATTTCATGCATATGTACAGCTGTTGCTGATAAAGAAATGGGCAGCAATGGGCCTTCCCTACACCCTTCCTACACATCCCGAGCTTGTTTTCCTATTGTCCTACCCTCTTTGTGCCCCCTTTTTCACCACTTTCCTATCTCCCCATTTTCTTTTCTTTAAAAGTAAGCACTTTTAAACAGTTGTAAGTGCGTGTGCACCTGTGTGCGCTTAGCTAAGCAAGGGTGCGCTTAGCTAGGCTAGTGTGCGCATGTGTAAGCATCGCGCAAACCAGCACAGACCTGCTTACAACTGCTTAAAAGTGCCTTAGTCACTCTGTATGACAAGGCCTTTAGTCTGCTCATCAGCAAAATAAAATTCCCCTGTCAGTCTCAAACCCAGTACCTTGGAAACAGTAGTCTGCATGAATTACCACTGAGCCATGACAGATATACAAGAGCTTGGTGCTGAAACAAATATATCATGAAATAGAAGGACTGAATGTAAAGGGAATATAGGAAGGCCATTACCCAAAGCTTGTTCCCTGTATGTTTACTGGCAATTCCTGTAGAATTGCATTACATTAGTGTGATAAGAGAAACAGCCATGCTAGGAGGTAATAATATTAGAGTAGCACCTTACAAACCCCACACAGTATCAAAGCATGATAAACACCACCATATTTGAATAGGTATGAGGCCAGACTTCCCAACTCTGACTGATTCACAGGGATGTCCCTGATTTGCAAAAAATGTTACCTGTACCCCACTGACTCCCTGTGAAATGTACTAACAGTAGGTAGAAAGGTGCGGAATCCGACATAATGGTGACTGTCAATAAGTTAAAGTAGACACTACTTGCATGTCAGAAATGGTGTAGTAATACAACTGCAGAATATCTGAAATATATCATGGGTGTATCCCACTGATATGTACCTTTCCCTGAGGCTGCTCAAATATATACCTGAGAGTATCTGAGGCCTGCAAGTGTCAGAAACACACAGGCATATTAGCCTGTCTGCTGCTACACACTCTGTGAATAGCTGTAGAATTACTTCCACAAGCATGCCCTCATGTAGGAGTACAACACAGAAATATCAAAGGATGTAGCCATCTAACAAACTAATGACAGTATAGCAGTTTACAAGCACTGCATGTGCCTGATATTCATAATTGTTAGTACAAAATACAAGGCCCTAGTACTGCTCAGTAGCAAAATAGCATACCCTTGTAAATGTCAAACCCCAGACCTTGAGCTCACCAGACTGCATGCAGTGCCACCAAGCCACAGCAAACATATAAGAACTTACTGCTGAAAGAAATATATCATGCATTACAAGAAGTGAATGTAAATGGAAAATAGGAAAGCCATAGCAACACATTCCAGTAAAGACAAATATCAGGCCTTCAAGGAGTGAATGTAAAGAGAAAATAGTGAAGCCATAGTAACACATTGCAAGAACTACTGTTGTATACCAGTTAATCCACAACTCCCACAGGAAAGTACATACTCCCATGTAAACAGTGTTAGCATTAGCAGGTGTGAGTTAACATACACACTGAGAAGAGTGAACTGGAAAAAGGAACAGTCAGGTTTCAGTACAACATGCATTTCAGTGGCTACAACACACCTTAGATATGACAGACATACCAACCTTCTGACTGACACAACAGTGTGCACAGCAAACCAGCATGGTCCCCACCTTGCAAAACTGAAAGGCCTACTCCTACCTAACCTAACATTTTATAGCAGTGTCCTGAAATCACAGTGAGAACTGCAATTACCACACAGCAGGCTGCATGCAATTAGTAAATGCTGGCCACCAATTGGTGCAGAGGCCATCACATGCATATGTGCAGATACCTACAAAAGCAGCCTGTACTGCCAGTCCACACATGCAATAATATCATTGCAGCAACTGCAGGGAGAGAGAGAGAGACAGAGACAGAGACCCAAAAAAAAAAAAAAAAAAAAAAGGCAAACCAGCAAGCAAGCCATCCAGGCAACCAGCCAGCCAGCCAGTAAGCTAGCAAGCCAGCAATCCAAAAAAATCTGTCAGAGACAAAGGTAATGTAAACTACATAATCTAATAATCTACATACTGTGAACCCTCCATATGTGTTAGCAGTCTGTATCTATATGTATATGAAGATGTGCATAGGGCAAGGGACATACTGCAACTGTTAGTGAAGGTTGGACATACATATGTAGTTGAAGGTCGCTATGTGCACATATCAATGTAGGTTGTAGTGTGTGACATTGAAAACAGCATGCAGTGCAGGTATATGTCATGTGGTGGTGAACTTCTGTGGGACTGAGCCAGTGAGGCCTGCTACAGCTATATGGCTTGAGGACAGCATAATGCATTATGCACAACAGTGTGCAATATCATTCCAGAATGGTATGTCTCACAACCATTGCAGAAGTGATATTCCCACCATGAAAGGTGGGCAGTCCATGTACCTACATGTGCATGTATATGTACATCAATGGATGTTAATAAGTGTGTGTATATATATATATATATATATATATATATATATATATATATATATATATACATAGACAAAGAGGTCTGTATAGATACATAGAGATATATGGATAGATAGATAGAGAATATGTATATACATATAGATATAATAGACAAATACATATATAGATATAAATTTAGATACATACATGTATACAGATAGATATGAATGTCTATAGATATGTGTGTATATATATATATATATATATATAGATATATATATATATGGTTATATATAGCAGTGTGTATATAGATATATATACATATATGTAGATATGTATATATATTTACACATATATATATATATATATATATATGTGGATATGTATATATTGATATATATATATATATATATATATATGTATATATATATATATATATATATATATATATATATATATATATATATATATATATATATATATATATATATATATATAGATGTATATATATATATATATATATAAAGAGAGAGTGAGAGAGGGGGACATGGGGGCAGATGTACTGCAACAGGTGCCTGGTGACCAAGGCATGGACAGAACACCAGTGTTGATACTGCAGTACCATACCCCATTCCACAACGTTACCCACTAACTACCACATAGGTGGTTGCCTGCCTACCACTTGAGGTGTCAGAAGGGAACATGGGACACAGGTGTACAATAGCCTCCCCTTTGATATCCACAGTGGCACACTAGTCTTGTAATCCCTGTACATGGTACATGTCATCACAAAAGGTGTGTCAGCTAGGGAAATGTAAGTCAGTGTACCCCTGTACACTTCACAATATCCTATGCAGTATGTACCTCCCATGAGAAGTACAGCAAGTGGAAAGGCCACGGACATACCTAACAAAGACTGATAATGGCCACAAACACATTCCCTATGCAGACTGACTCACAAAACCACAGCTAGAGTGCCTTGCATACTGCCTACACAGAGGTTACCAGTGCTGGACATACAGAGTTATGTCACACCCATACCAGTTGTCCAACCGCCATGGTAACACCTCACAATCTGTCCAGCCTACATGACCTATGGCCCTAATCCCTGTCACCGCAGTAAAGAGCACATGCTGGAGGTACAGGTTCCTATCCACAAATATGCCATACCCTGGACTAAACCACCCAGCATTAACAAACAAGGCTCCTTATTATTAGATGTCAGACATACCCCTGATGAATGTTATGGAGATATATAATATGCCATGTGTGTCACCTCTGTGTATCTGTTTACAGGAGCAAGTACAATCACGTGACATGTGTCCCAAGGGGCAGGGTAGCATAAGGCTATGCTGCTGTAGGCCCAGGGCCAATAGCATAGTACCTACCTATGACACAATGCACACACACATGTACTCAGTGCAATACCAACTATGTGAGGTGGAATGAGTGTGACACTGACTGTGTGCAAGGTCTGTAATGGTGTGATTGCTCAGCGTGACTTTGTGTCTGTCATGGTAGTTTGTGTCCTCGGTGTGAGGCCAGAGAAAGATGTGTCAGTTATTGGGATACAAAACATACTAGATTGCCATATGTTGTGCTGTAGTTCCCTGTGTACGACTGTGGTGTAGGTAGGGGTATGGCAGCAAAGACTAGGGTGGATTACCAGTGAAACTGTAAATGTGAATTGCATGCATTGCATGGGATGACAATATTCTCCATCCATTAGCTTGATACATACCCTCAGTGTGAGGTTGTGCATTGTACATCAAACAGTGTGCCGAGTGCTGGTGTATACTAGTTTGTTGTATGGAGTGTGGCAGGCACTGTCACACAGTTGTAGGCTGAGCACTGATATGTGGTAATTTACATGTGTATCCCCTGATAGACAGACAGATGCTATATATGGCCGTTCAGTGATATCAGTACAGTAGAGTATTACGTGTGCCATATTACTTGCTCACATATTTTTCTTTTCCTTCCAGGATGATGGTGCATCAGCGCAACCCGTGTTATTCAGCTGCAGAGGATGAGGAGATACACCAGAGCCTGGTGCAGGATTTCTCTACACTGTTTTCCAGGACCAGCCAGAACCAGCAGGAGAGGGCTGCACTGTGGCAAGACCTTGTCCATCGGGTAAATGACATAGGCATGCATAACTGGACATATGAGCAGGTACGCCATCATTGCAGTGATTTAATTAGAAATGTCCATCAGCGTGCGTCTGATATCCACAGACAACAGCTTGCCACAGGTGGTGGGGTACCTATCCACCCCCCCCCCTCACCAGAGTGAAGGAGTTCCTCCTAAGTGTTGTGGCTCCAGACCAACAACAACAACATCCACAGACATGTGTCATGATGGAGGCCGGAGCCACCCAGCATGTGGACATGGAGTGTGCAGGTAACATGCCATATCTGTAGTTGACTGTTCTCTGCTCTGGTAGTTTATGCATGTGTGAGATGTGTACTGTGTGTGTGTAGCTGTTATCCTGCCTAATCTTGTGCAAGATTGATATTCTAAATATCATCACTACACCTGTGAAAGCCAACTATTGTACTACTGTACTGTATCATACTCACAGTATCAATGGCACAGTTGTGGCCATTGATACTGTGAGTATGATAGTATCAATGGCACAGTTGTGGCCACTGACAATAACTCTCTTATTTGTGCAGGTCACTCTGGAGTAACAGAAAGGCAGCCAATCCATGCTGGTGTGTGTAATAACAATACTATTAATACTAATAATAATATTAATACTAATAATACCCTCAGACAGTATTGTGTATGTGTTGGATTGCAGGTGTGTGTGTGTTTGTATCTGCTGTACTGAGGAGTGCGCCCGTGTGCATGTGTGCCCACGTGCATGTGTGCCTGTGTGCATGTGTGCCCGTGTGCATGTGTGCCAGTGTGCCCGTGTGCATGTGTGCCCGTGTGCATGTGTGCCCGTGTGCATGTGTGTTAACATAGTGTACGCATTGTAAACTGTGTTTCCTGTCTTCCTCTCACAGGTTCTGGTGTTGCTCTGTTGGCTTACAGCAGGGAACCTGAAGCCACTGCTGGGGATAGTGATAATGATGATACATATGTAATGGCACAGGGAGGTGTGACAGGGTCTGTTGTTGGTCAGCCAATCAACAGTACACAGCAGTCAACCCCAACAGTGCGCACAGTCATCCTGCCAATACATCCATTGTCACCAATGTCCGTAGCTGAGGGACAGCATACAGTGGGCATTGACCAGGGTAATGTGGTATCAGTGGCACATGCATCCCCTCACAGCAGCCATGGACAGAGTCATGACATGGTACCACACAGGCAGATGTCCAGGGGTTCTTGTGGGAGCATCTGTGGTCATACTGCCCCTGTAAGATGTGCCCACAGAGGTCTTTCAACCTCAGCTATGTTCCAGGCTGTAATGCAGGCACAGGCACGTATGGAACGGTACACCAGACAGGGTCTGAGGGAGCTTAGAGCACAACGCACTGCTATGAATGACACTATGCGTGACGTTGCGGCTGCCATACGTACTGTCGGCGAGGTCATTGATAGACATTGGGGGGATACATTAGATCTGTTCCCCAACTACATGTCCATGAGCCAGGGCAATGCAGGACAGTTGAGGCATCGACATGGACGTATGCCAGCAACATCATCAGCTGGCAGTCGTCGCGGACGACAACAAACCCGCAGCCGCTCCCATAGTGCCAGTACCAGCCCCAGCAATACTGGGTCTGTGCTGTCATCAGACCGTCCTAGAAGACCATGTGCACGTGGCTCTGGACAGTCCCAGCAGGGACATGTGTCCAGTCAACAACCCACTGCTTCTGATGATAGTACCCAGTCTGGCTTAGTACCTGATACTGTCCGTAGCACCCCTGCCAGGCACAGGTACCGTGTCCGTGGCCAGAGACAGTGATCTGTATGACCTGGCAGGTACAGTCTGTGGCTGTCCACAAACACCCGTATATGGCAGCCATGTGGTGGAACTGTGTGCATGCATACACACAGGCATAATGCTAACACCTAGGGCTAACACATACACACACACGCCGCATCAACATTGCCCCATGTTGAACTGTTGTCCCTCACTAACACACACACACACACACACACACACATACATGTCGATTGGATGTGTCAGTGGCAGACTCTGGCAAACCAAGTACACACCATGTGCATATGATGAAACTGTGCCACCTCCTGCAATCTGTAACATTGATGCAGGAACAGGATAGCATGGTGCTGATGCACAGGGTGACTACATAGCACTGTAGTAATATTATCATGTTGTTAACAGTACAGTGTAATGATATCATTGTGGGTATATCCCAGCATGCCTGATGCATTAACACTTTGATTGTCATTGTAGTTTTTTATACACCAGTGTTAAATCCAAAAGTGTAATGTCTGCACATGTGCCACATGGCAGTTGTGTGTACCTGTGCCTGCACGTGTTGTGGAGTGGACAGTACATGTGTGATGTTTGCAGCACACAGTTGCAGATGTACATTTGTGAACAAGGTGGAGTTGCATTCTCTGCATGTAGATGCGTAGTGCACACATGGCAAGGGTGACATGCACCATGTGACACAGTAGTCATACATTGTAGTTCATATTGGTAGCCACTTTGTGTTGTACTACACATATGTCTCACCTGGGGTCACATGTATGTATGATATGGTTTGACAGTATGCTGTGGGTCATACGGTTTACCAATGTCAATGGTTTGCATTCTGGTGGTAAGGCTCAAAACACAAACCCACCTACATAGGTATCACAAGGGATAAGAAACTAGAAGTAATGATACTCAATGCCAGACATCTAAACCGCAAGATGCATGCAGTCCAAACTCTACTCAGCATGGAGAATGTTGATATCTGTGCAGTAACAGAAACCTGTTTCAAGGCTCCCAAGAGCACCCTAGCACTACCAGGTTACACCTTATACTATGCTTTACAGCCCCAAAACATGGAACTAACTACGAAAGGAGGGTGAGTATCAATAATTGTCAAGGATACCCATACCCCCAGGTTGGTGCCACAGCATGAAGCATCACAGACTATCCACGTGCAATTAACAGTGGGTAAAACTGCCTTCCAGTTCATAGCCTGCTACATACCACCCTCTTAAACCCAGGAACCCCACTTGGCCTACTTAAGAACACATGAATATATGAAGGTCTCTCCAAACAACATTATATTGGGCAACTTTATCTACCCACACATAGACTGGGAGCATTACAGTAGCTCCAACACCCTAGGCCAAAGGTTCCTAGAATTCATAAACTCAAATGCTATGGAACAACTTGTTACCACTCCCACAAGAGGGGAAAACATACTGCACCTGATAATCACCAACATGGGGACTCTATGCTCCAGACCAGAAGTGTATCCCTCACTGGTAAGATCAGACCATAGAGTAATCCCACTGGATAGTCACATACCAACCCCAGCCCCTGCCCAGAAAACCACAGTGAAAAAGTTGTCTAAAGCAAATTCCACACACCTCAAAACCGAGACAGAGGTGGAATCCTTCAAAGCCCCCGGGCCTGTGGAAAATACGGCCCAGACTGCTGAATCCTTTATAAACGCATTCTATGAACACCTTCATGAATGCACAGATCATGAAATTCCAAATATAACCAAGACCCAATCCTCCAAAGACAGGCGTCCTTTCTGGTGGACCCAGACACATAAGAGAAAACAATAGAAGGAGGAAGCTCCTACATGATCGAGCAATATCCCACAAAGGGAAGGCATCTGTGATCAGTATTTGGAAAACAATACGGGCACTCATAAAATCATCTAAGGCCAGCTTCAAGAGGAAAATTGCACAAGACACTAGGGATAATCACAAGGCTTTCTTTAGTTATGTTAGGAATCTGGGTGGGAATTCCCAGATATGCTCAGAAGTAGTCCTAAATGACAAAGAATACACCTAACCCACATACATTGCCAACATCATTGCTGACAGGTTCAGCACAAACTTCTCACCCCCCTCCCCACCATAAGGGCAAATATATATCCCAGCAGAGTGATGCCCCCCTGACATCTCAGATGCTCAGTCACCCTCCCCAAAGCAAAAACACAGCACCAATGGGAGCAGACAGTGTCCCAGGCTGCATCTTACATGAACTCCAAATAGAACTAAACACAAACATAAAACTACTGTTCAATCCCAGCCTTACTACAGGATATGTACCCAAGGAGTGGTGTACAGCAACAGTGGTCCCTCTCCACAAAGGTGGCGCCTCAACAGATCCTGGAACTATCACCCCATATGTCCGACTAGCTTGGTCTGCAAAGCTATGGAAAGGATCATCATGGACCTCATAAATAAAGATATTGGGGACCTACAGACACTGGATCCTACCCAGTTTGGCTTTGTTGAGGGCACATCCTGCCTCTTAAACCTGGTCGATGTCTTTAAAACAGTCACCAAGGCCAGTGACGAGGGGAAGGTGGTCAACACAGCCTACCTGGACCTCGCAAAAGCCTTCGATACAATACCCCACTCGGGCATTATAGAGATGCTCACCAGCATAACTATAAACCTCTATGTCACTAGATGGGTTGCAAACTGGCTCACGGACAGAACACACATATTCAGAATTGCTGGAGCCATGTCACACTCCAAACCGGTTACAAGTGGCATCCCACAGAGGTCAGTCCTGAGACCTCTCCTGTTTGGTATATATTTTTCGGAGGTACAGGCCAACACAGAAGGACTGTGGCTGAGCAGGTTCGCAGATGACTGCAAACTGGGCACCATAATCAACTCACCAGCCAACAGAAGCATCCTACAAAAGGGCCTCATAGAAACAGACAACTGGTGCCAGAGCCATGGCCACAAGCTAAACGCCAAAACGTGTATAGTCATCCCCTTTGGCAAAAACAAAGTGCCCACAAATTAACACATAGGTGGTAAGCCATTAAGTACTGTAGACATGATTAGGGACCTGGGGACCCGAGTTGATAGCAAACTCTCATTTGACAACCACATGGCTGTAGTGGTTAGACAGACAGTTTCTATAGGCCACCTAATCATGAAGGGATTCACAGCTAGATCAGGGGAGGTCATTATGCCTCTTTAGTCATCCCTCATCATGCCCATAATTGAGTACAATGCCCCTTTTGTGGTGTACCTTACCAGACACCTGGCCTGCAGCAACTGGAAAGTCCCCAAAAGTACCTCACCAAGGGGATCAAAGGGCTCGAACAAATGCCTGACATATAAAACCATGTCCAACCTGGAATTAATGAACATGCTGCACCTCAGAAAATCCAAATTCCATGGAGCTATGCGCCCATGACACTTGGACCTCAGCACTTAAATAAATAGGACATGCTGGATGGACAGATTCATAACCCAGATGCTCCCTTCACTCTGGAATAAAATCACAGTCCAGGTTAGGCAGAGTCCCTTAATGACTCTCTGCAAGAGGAATGATGCTGAGTGGATGGGAGATTGTAGGTTTACCCCGGGTATCACTTCTGTGTCACTGTTACACAGAGGCAGAGTGTACTAACCTAGAAAAAGGGCATAGCAAAATTCATTTAAAATGGGTGGCGAAAGCCAAACACAGTCTGGCTAGGCTTATAACTGCCCTAGAGCAGATAGCCTAGTATGAACCTATGAACCTATTACATGATGTATCCTCAACTGATACACAGATGTAGGAAACCCAGTGTCAGTGATATCCCTGCAGTGCTACACTATACCAGTAGCCATTCTTACTGAGCCCCACACATCCCTGGGAAGAATACTGTTTGGCATATAGCAGTCTCACGTACATGCCAACACACTAGGGATATGCTCATCCACAACTGGAAATGTATACAGTGGCCTTCAATGCATTCTGCACATGACACACATGACCACCACAAGGGTATCATACAGACAGATACCTGTTGTCCATGCCATGCTCTATTACTTTAACGCAACTGTAACTTTGTCATCAGCATGTACTTAACATAGTATTCCAACAGTACCATGTAGGTGGCAGCACCCATCATGTAGAATGGGTAATGGTGTGTATATATGGACAATTTTTTTCTTGTCTATCCTGTGATATTTACATTTCCAAAGGTATTGTGCAGTCCCTTGGTGTATCACCTAAGCAAGAAGGTGTCTTTATGCATATCAGCAACAGTTGCCATACACCTACACTGGATGTCCATTACTCACAGACTTTGCTGTGTTATAACATGTGTGACATATACTCCAGACATGAACCCTCACCCACATTAATATATCACAGCTTTCATGAGTGTGTGTCACCCAGTTGGAATAGGACACAGATCACTACAGTAGCCTGCATTGTCAACAACATACATGTATGGCGTACGGTCTGGGAATCTGCAGCACATGCTGGCAAAGATAACAACTGTATTCATATGAGGCAGGCTTCACACATAGGAACTATTGAAGGTCACAGGTACATATCTGTATGTGGCACACACATACCTGATGTGTGCATTGAAATTACTGTTATAATTATATGTCATACAATAATAAAAGCAAAACCCATCACACATTGACAATCTCTGTGACAAACACACACATGGCATTTGTAGGATTCAAACCCCAACCTAACTATGTTATGACACTTCAGAGAGATGCATTAGCACAGCACGTTATTCGCATTACTGGGTGGTTTCCCTTCTCCTGCTGTATTTATAGGGTGCTGACATCATCAGTCTTTACAAAGAGGAATGTACATCATGTAGTGTGTTATTCCAGTTATCAAAAGGGCCATTTCTTTCAAAGAGAATTGCACACATGCACACCCCCTGCCCCCCTGTTATGACACTTGAGAGAGACGCATTAGCACAGCGCACTATTCGCATTACTGGGTGTTTTCCCTTCTCCTGCTGTATTTATAGGGTGCTGACATCATCAGTCTTTACAAAGAGGAATGTGCATCATGTAGTGTGTTATTTCAGTTGTCAAAAGGGCCATTTCTTTCAAAGAGAATTGCACACATGCACACCCCCTGCCCCCTCCCTCCCCCTCCCCCTTTCAAAGAGAATTACACACGTGCACACCCCCCCCCCCCTATGAGCACCTGCAGGTTTGCATTGATCATGCTATCCCAAATAAAACCAAGACTCCTCCACAACAGGAGACCTGTCTGGTTGACACCAGCCATATATAAGCTGTACAACAGAAGGAGGGAGCTAATACATAACAGAGCAATATCCCACAGAGGGAGGACATCTCTGAACAGTATTGGCAAGACACTTAAATCCCTCAAAATCATCACTTGCAAGTTTTGACAGTGAAATTGCCCAGACACTACAGATAAGGCTCCCCTCAGTCTGGAATTGAATCCCAATTAATGTTAGACATAGCCCCTCGCCAGCCCTCTTCCAGCAAACTCCAGCCACATGGATGTGACATTGCAAATTCAACCCCTGGGATTTCCACTGTGTCCCTGCTTGATGGAGGCACAGCAAACTAGCCTTAAACGGTGCCTTCTGTGACCTACTTTACAGAGGCACAGTAGGCTACTGTACTGGGGAGGCAGGTGCCAAATACACTCTGGCTAGGCTTATGTATTCCCTAGGGCAAACAGCCTAGTATCGACCTCTGCACCCATATGTTTATGTTTGGGATGCACAATATTTGTTGCTGATAAACTGTTTGCAGGTCTTTATTGCCATAGCTTTCCCTGTTTTTATCTGTGGAAGATGTTTGATCATGACAGGGTTCCAGTATATTACTTGTGTCTCTGTTGTCATTTAACTGTGTGCACTGGGCAGATTGCTGTATTGTGGGAGGTTCCTGGCTTAAAACATACAAATGCCAGATATGTGTGGCCGACTGCTATACTGAGACATGGCCTAAGTGTGTGAGCATGCCAGTTCAGGCTTTCCATGGTTTGTTGCCTGACATATGCCTCATTTATCAAAGTGTGTGAGCATGTCCAGTGTGACCTTTCCATATGTTGAGATCTGAGGTCTACTACATTTGTGGTTGTGTGTGAACTTGAACAATATTTGACATTTATAGTGTGTGTGTTGGAAGTCATGTTGTGTTCTTACTGCCCAACTGTTTTGTGTCTGAACCCAACAGGGATTATGCTGTGCCTGCAGGGTTTCCATGGGATAGTTTGCATACACGTGTCAACATTCTTTCATACTGACCAAACACTGTAATATTGTCATAGTGTAGTTGTTCAGTCCTTTCACTCTGGTGCACAGTATCATGGGTTTGAGTCCCATCACTGTTTTAAATATTCATACTGAGCACACCAGACTGGTTAAGGGCCAGTTGGGCAAATATGACCATGTTGCATTTTGTTCAGCTATGGCCTACTTAAACCAGGCTTGTCCAACATTACTAGTGTATTCCGCAACTTGGGTGGACATTGACAAAGACTAGGCTATGTGCCCTAGGGCATTTCTAATCCTAGTCAGAGTGTGTTTGTCCTTCAACACACATTTTAACTGGAGTTTGCCATGACATTTTTCAAGGTTAGTATACTGTGCCTCTGTCTAACTGTGACATAAAAGTGATACCCAGGGTAAACCTACAATCTCCCATCCACTCATCAAGATTCCTCTTGAAGAGAGTCAATGAGGGACTCTCTGGCTAACCTGGACTGGGAGTTTACTCAAGAGTGGAGGGAGCTTCTGGGTTATGGATCTATCACTCCAGCATGTCCTATTTATTTCAGTGCTGAGGTTCAGGTCTCTCATGTGCATAGCTCAATGGGATTCAGATTTTATAAGGTGCAGCATGTGCATTGATTCCAGGTTGGACATGGCTTTATACATCAGGCACAGATTGCCTCTGGGCAGGCAGTATGCCACTGTGTGGAGGTGCAGTTTGTTTAATCAGGCAGCACATGGCATCTGTTAGACCCCTTTTATCCTCCTGGTGAGGTACTTTTGGGGTCTTTCCAGTTGCTGGAGGTGTCTGCTAAGGTACATCCCACAAGGGGCATTGTACTCAATTGTGAGCCTGATAAAGGATGACTGAAGAGGCACGTTGACCTCCCCTGATCTAGATGTGAATACTTTAATGATTAGGTGGGTATATGAAATGTTTTTCTGACCACTATGGCCACGTGGTTGTCAAATGCAAGATTTCTATCAACTTTTGTCCCCAGGTCTCTTATTACTTCTTCTGTACTTAATGGGTTACCACCTATGTGGTAATTGGTGGGCACTTACTTTTTGCCAAAGGGGATGACTATACACTTTTTTGTGTTTAGCTTGATGACATGGCTCTGGCACCAGTTGTCTGTTTCTATGAGGCCCTTTTGTAGGATGCTTGTGTCAGCTGGAGGGTCAGATATGGCGCCCAGTTTGTAGTCATCTGCAAACTTGTTCAGACACAGTCCTTCCATGTTGGCCTGTACCTCCGAGAAATATATACCAAACAAGGGAGGTCCCAGGACCGAGCCTTGTGGGATGCCAGCTGTAGCTGGTTTGGAGTCTGACATGGCTCCAGCATTTCTGACCATGTCGGTTCTGTCCTTGAGCCAGTTTGCAACCCATCTAGTGACATAGGGGTTTATATTTAAGATGGTGAGCTTATCTATAATGACCAAGTGGTGTATTGTATGGAAGGCTTTTGCAAGGTCCAGGTAGGCTGTGTGGACCACCTTCCCCTCATCAATGGCCTTGGTGACTGTTTCAAATGACTCAACCAGGTTTAAGGGGCAGGATCTGCCCTTAAGAAAGCCACACTGGGTAGGGTCCAGTGTCTGTAGGTCCCCAATATCTTTATTTCTGAGGTCCATGATGATCCTTTCCATAGCTTTGCAGACCAAGCTAGTCAGGAGGATTCTGGGGTGATAGTTTGCAGTATCCATTCAGGCACCACCTTTGTGGAGAGGGACCACTGTTGCTGTACACTGCTCTTTGGGTACATATCCTGTGGTAAGGCTGAGATTGAGCAGTAGTTTTATTCGGTGTTCAATTCTTCTTGGAGTTCATGTTGGATGCAGCCCGGGACACCATCTGGTCACATTGACGCTGTGTGTTTTGCTTTGGAGACGCTGGCTGTTACCTGAGCATCTGTGATGTCAGGGGGCCAGCACTCTGCTGGGATAGATATTTGGCCTTTTGGTGGGGGGGGGGGAGAAGTTTGCACTGAACCTGTCAGGTTGGATGTTGGCAATGTCTGTGGGTTTGGTGTATTGTTTGTCATTTTGGACTAATTCTGAGCATATCTGGGAATTCCCACCCAGGTTCCTACCATCAGTAAAGAAAGCCTTGTGATTATCCTTAGTGTCCTGTACAATTTTTATCTTGTAGCTGGCCTTAGAGGATTTTATGTGTGGCCATAGTTTTTTGTCATAATACTGATCAGAGATGCCTTCCCTTTTTGGGTTTTGCTCTATCATGTAGTAGCTTCCTCCTTCTCTTGCATGGTTTGTTAATGGCTGGGGTTCACTAGACAGTATGCCTGCCTTTGGAGGATTTGGTCTTGATTTTATTTGGGATTGCGTAATCCATGCATTCCTGAAGGTGTTCATAGAATGCATTTATAAAGGGTTCTGAGGTCTGGGCCATATTTTCCACAGGCACAAGGGCTTTAATGGATTCCAGCTCAGTTTGGAGGAGTGCAAAATTTGCTTTACACATGTTTTTCACTGTGGTTTTCTGGCCAGGGACTGGGGTCGGGATGTGAATATCCAGTGAGATTACTCTATGGTCTGATCTTACCAGTGAGGGATACACTTCTGGTATTGGGCATAGAGTCCCCATGTTGGTGATTATCAGGTCCAGTATGTTTACCCCTCTTGTGGGAGTGGTAACAAGTTGTTCCATAGCATTTTGTTTTATGAATTCTAGGAACCTTTGGCCTAGGGTGTTGGAGCTAGAGTAATGCTCCCAGTCTATGTTTGGGTAGTTGCAGTCGCCCAATAAAATGTTGTTTGGAGAGACCTTCATATTTTCATGTGTTCTCAAGTAGGCCAAGTGGGGTTCCTGGGTTTAGGAGGGTGGTCTGTAGCAGGCTACAAACTGGGAGGCAGTTTTAGCCACCGTTACTTGCACATGGATACTCTGTGCTGCTTCATGCTGTGGCACCAACCTGGGGTGTGGGTATCCTTGACAATTATTGATATTCACCCTCCTTTTGTCATTTGTTCCATGTTTTGGGGCTGTAAAGCATGGCATGAGGTGTAACCTGGTAGTGCTAGGGTGCTCTTGGCAGCCTTGAACCAGGTTTCTGTTAATGCACAGATATCAACATTTTCCATGCTGAGGAGAGTTTGGACTGCATGCATCTTGCAGTTTAGACTTCTGGCATTGGGTAGCATTACTTCTAGTTTCTTATCCCTTGTGATACCTATGGAGGTGGGTTTGTGTTTTGAGCCTTACCTATTCAAGGCACTATGGGGGTGACAACAGCCTTTGCCAGTATCCAAAAGGCCAGGGGTGATAGGTGCAAGCCATTCCTAGCGGAGCATCGTGTCTTGTTGAGCATGTCACCCCAGGCTGACAGGCATTGGATCCCCTTTGACTAACAACAATACTTAAGCCAATTGTTGTAATTGATCATCTTGTCTTCATATTGTGGCATCATACTTGGTGAGGGTAGGATGTTACTCAGGGTCATCAAGTTTGCATATACTACATGGTGTTACATTGCTTAACACATGGCAATCATGCCTCAGGTGGTGCTGTAGGGCTGCCTATGTTGGATGCACATACTACACTCCCTGTACATGTTTGGAAGCAGGTTGTGTCAACTTAGGCATCCCTTTTACTATATGTGTGAGTCAGAGAGAGGTATCATTTTAAGGGTTCCTACTGAGCCAGTGTATTTGCTATGCATTGCCTCTTTGCCAAGGCATACTGGGCACGCCTCCTTCTGCTTACTGGGGCAGGCTCAGGTTGTTCCTCCTCCGAGTCACGCTCTGCCTGTGATGGCCTTGGCAATGGTGGGGGGCTGTTTGGGCTGGGCCTATGCTGGTCCTGCTGTTTTCACAGAATCATATTATGTAGGATAGCACATACCATGACAATTTGGGTACATGTAGTTGGTGAGAACTGCAAGGCTCCACCAGATGTATCCAGGCACCGGAACCGTGACTTGAGCAGCCCAAACACACACTCTATTACATTACGTGTTTGTGCGTGTGCCTCATTGTGGCATTCCTGTTCAGGTGTGTGTGCATTTCTGATGGGTGTCATCAGCCACGGCTCCAGTGCATAGCCAGCATCCCCCAGTAGGTGACCATGTGGGATGTCCCCATTGGCAAATGTCTGGTACAGCTGTGTCAGATGCCAGATATGGGAATCATGGTAGCTTCCAGGGCAGCCAGCACACACACATTCATTATTATGCCCTGGGCATTACACACAACCTGGCAGTTGATGGAGGGGAAGCCCTTGCGGTTAATGTAGACCCTACTCCGCTCACCAGCTGCAGTCTATTGTACCCACTACCTCAGGGTATTCCGCTATTTGCTGGAAGAGACGCATATTGCTGGCCAATACCTCACAGGAATTGGGGAAATATACATGATCACTGACATGTGCTGACATGGCATCCAGGAACTGGTGCAGTACTCTGGATGCTGATGCCTGTGATATCCCCATCATATCACCAGTTGGTCTCTGGAAGGTACCTGTTGCTAGTATTCTTAGGCCAACACATACCTTGGTTTCCACTGGGATGGGTTCCCCTCTGTTGATTCTGCGTGTGAGGCGTGGCCTGCACAGCTCAACAATTTGCTGCAGGAGGTCTCTGCCCACTCTATAGCGCTCCACTATCTCCAGCTCATGTAACCCCTGGCAGGTGACCCTGGGCCTGTACAATCTTCTCAGTCTCCTCACTGTGGGTTGTCCGGCAGCATTTGCATTGTCACCACCCTCAGCATGTTGCATATGTCGCCTTATAACAGCTATGGCAACCCCTAGCATTTTTTTGTCTGAGTGAAGCTTTTTCAGTTTTCACTTCTACTAGCTTACTCCAGTGTTGCAGTGTCTCTTGAGGGAAACATACTGCACTGTTGTTTGCAGAGTTTTAAGTGCTGGGCTGGGCTAGTGTTCTGCCTGTGTAATTGCCTGATGCTGATTGTTTTCACCAGCTAGCTCTTCTAGTATTCCCTGGTAGCTTCCTACAATTTGTTGTGCTTCCTTTTTCCTCAAGGGCAATCACGCACCCAGCAGCTAACACACACGCACACATGCTTACATGGAGTAGAACTGGCCTATTTGGGTTAAAACGCACACACACCAGCGCAAATGCGCTTACAAGTCTTTAAACAGGCTTCTGCATGCTTACTTCGGCTTAAACGCTCGCACTCATGTTTACACGCGCGCACTCTGACTCGGGCTTCCCAGCGCACACACATGCGCATGCACGCTCAGCAAGAAACTTTGGTGTTATCCACAGCGTACACCTTCCATTTCTTGGCTTTCCCTTGCCTACCTGTTGATACACCTCTTTCCATGATGTCTAACTGACAGCTTTCACATGCCACTCTGCTCCAATGAGCTTCACTTCTTTCATACATACCCCCCCGTGATGTCACCTATCTCCTACTCTGTTACTCCGCTTATCCTACTCCTACACTCCAGGGAATGTGCTCATTTGCTATGTAAAAGTGCGATTCACTATCCTAACACTCATTTACATAGGATTGCCTACTAATGCTTAGTTACATGTCTTACACTGAGCTTCCCCCCTTAGCAACCCCTACTCGGTGGCCATGTTGTTTTCAGCCTGCTATTCCCTTACATTGTAAATTAATGGTTTTCATAAAACCCACGTTTGTGGGTTTTAAATTTTTATTTTTCTGGTTTTTTGCAGCGCAGCCCGTTTGCGCGGTGCTGCGCTACGTTTAAACATTGGCAATCACCAGAAAAAAAAATTATTTTAATTTTGCATGTGGGTACATTGCCAGTGGCCACATATTTGGCCATTGGCATGCTTCCTGGAACATATGCAACCTTTATTTGGAGCTGACAAGGCTCCATTGTGCTATTTGTAGAACGGTACTCAGTTGTCAACTGAGTACATTTCTGCAGCTAACACGGCTCCTACACGGACAGGTTTGTGCTTCCTGGATCACAAATTTACCTCATTTGCATGCCTTTTGGCTGCAAGTGAGGTAATTTGCATATCCAAGCCCTGTCTGTGTAAGAGCAGTTTTAGGAGCTCTCTTACACGCCCCTACAGACTGTTCGTGGATCGCTCATCGGACATGATGACTGCGGAGTCTTACTCTACTCTTAGACTCCATGAAAGCCATTGTGAATCCGGCCCAATGTCTTACTTGGCTTCATCTGCAATCTGCGGCCTGTATTCTACAAGATTTTCATTCCTGCAACATCATATTGAAAACTGAGGTCCTAATAGCCTGTGCTGAGAATTGACAAGGCACCTGAAATCTAGTAAAGAAAGTGGCACACTGGTCAAACTACATTGTTAAAAGGAGAACCAAGTGACATGTTTTTCCCTTTTGTCAAATGTGCACAAATGAATAAACTCATAAAATGGACACCAGAATTTCTGTTGCCATTTTTTCCTCAGCATCAAGCTGTGAAGAGGTGTGTGTGGTATTGCTTCCTTGTAAAGTACTGTAAGCCAACTCTACAGTACTGTTAATTCACTGTTTCATGATCATCGAAAGAAAAAGTACAAGGAAAGCTTTCAAAAAACAATAAACCAAAAAAAGAAAGAATCCCATGAATAAATAGTGCTCTTCTAAAGAAAACAGTGGCTCACAGAAAAAGCACATAGTTTGTGACAGCTGCAACCAGCATGTCAGCATCAAAAAGTAAGGTGAACAAGCATTACCCATACCTGC
>NC_056741.1:1897395383-1897423261 GCF_019279795.1 Protopterus annectens
GTTTCACTTCTTTGATCTTCTGTGTTTAACTCCTAGCCTAGAGGGTTTGCCTTGCCATATAATTGTCTAACTCCAGGCATAGTAGGTATGTCTTGTCATAGAAGTGTTACATATTGTGTTATTTCTGCTAAATATCTGAGCTGTTGGTGGCTAACATTGACCTGCAATCAACTAGATTTATAAGCTAAATTAAACACACTTTTTTTCTGCACTTTTTTCATATACTCCTGAATTTTATTTTTTTTCACTGAATATTAATTGAATTGAATATTGTGGTCTCTCTGTGTCTCTACAGGGAGCTTGTTAAAAATGTAGGCCGTGGTAGTAGATGGGGGTAGTTTCACTTCTTCAATATTCTCTGTTTAACTACAAACCCAGGGTGTG
The DNA here is from genome assembly GCF_019279795.1 of Protopterus annectens. Lineage (NCBI taxonomy): Eukaryota > Metazoa > Chordata > Ceratodontiformes > Protopteridae > Protopterus > Protopterus annectens. Next base: position 1,897,395,768 of record NC_056741.1, read on the forward strand.
TGTCTTGCCATATCAGGGTTACATCTTGTGTTATTCCTGCTAAATATATGAGCTGTTGGTGACTAAGATTTACCTGCAATCAACTGGACATATAAGCTTAATTAAGTACACTTTTATCTGCATTTTTTCATGCAGTACTGAATTTTATTTATTTTTTCACGGAATATTAATTGAATTGAATAGTGTTGTCTCTCTACAGGGAGCTTGTTAAAAGTGTAGGCAGTGGTAGTAGTTGGGGGTAGTTTCACTTCTTTGATATTCTGTGTTTAACTCCTAGGCCAGGGCGTTTGTCTTGTCACATATGTGTTACATCTTATGCTGTTTTTGCTAAACATCTGAGCTATTGGTAGCTAAGATTTTCTTGCAATCAACTGGATGTATAATCTAAATAAAGTACACTTTCTTCATATACTCCTGCATTTTATTTTTTTTTCACTGAATATTAATTGAATTGAATATTATCTCTCTGTGTCTCTACAGGGAGCTTGTTAGAAGTGTACCCAGTGGTAACAGTAGGGATAGTTTAACTTCTTTGATATTTTGTGTTTACCTCTTAGAGTAGGGGGTTTGTCTTGCCATATAAGTGTTACATCTTGTGTTATTCCTGCCAAATATCGGAAGTGTTGGTGGCTAAGATTTATCTGCAATCAACTGGATGTATAAGCTAAATAAGTACAATTTTATCTGCACTTTTTTCATATAGTACTGCATTTTATTTTATTTTTTTCAGGGAATATTAATTCAACTGAATATTGTACTCTCTCTGTGTCTCTACAGGGAGCTTGCTAGAAGTGTAGGCAGTGGTAGGAGTGGGGGGGTAGTTTCACTTCTTTGACATTCTGTGTTTAACTCCTAGCCTAGAGGGGTTTTCTTGCCATAAAAGTATTACATCTTGTGTAATTTCTGCTAAATATCTGAGCTGTTGGTGGCTAAGATTTACCTTTAATCAACTGGACGTATAAACTAAATGAATACACTTTTATTTCCACTTTTTTCATATAGTACTGCATTTCATTTATTTTTTCACTGAATATTAATTGAATTAAATATTGCGGTCTCTCTGTGTCTCTACAGGGACCTCTTTAGAAGTGTAGCCAGTGGAAGGAGTGGGGGGGGGGGGGTAGTTTCACTTCTTTGACATTCTGTGTTTAACTTTTAGCCTAGAGGGGTTTTCTTGCCATATAAGTGTTACATTTTGTATAATTTCTGCTAAATATCTGAGCTGTTGGTGGCTAAGATTTACCTTCAATCAACTGGATGTATAAACTAAATTAAGTACACTTTTATCTCCACTTTTTTTCATATAGTACTGCATTTCATTTATTTTTTCACTGAATATTAATTGAATTGAATATTGTGCTCTCTCTGTGTCTCTACGGGGAGCTTGTTAGAAGTGTAGGCAGTGGTAGCAGTGGTGGGTAGTTTCACTTCTTTGATATTCTGTGTTTAACTCCTAGCCACGGCGGTTTGTTCTGCCATATAAGTGTTACATATTGTGTTATTTCTACTAAATAACTGAGCTGTTGGTGGCTAAGATTTACCTGCAATCAACTGAACATATAAGCTAATTTAACTACAGTTTTATCTGCACTTTTTCATATATTGCTGCATTTTATTTATTTTTTCACTGAATATTAATTGAATTAAATATTGTGGTCTCTCTGTGCCTCTACATGGAGCCTGTTAGAAGTGTAGCCTGTGGTAGGAGTGGGGGGCAGTTTCACTTCTTTGATATTCTGTGTTTAATTCCTAGCCTAGGGCATTTGTCATGACATATAAATGTTACATCTTGTGTTATTCCTGCTATATATCCGAGCTGTTGGAAACTAAGATTTACCTGCAATCAACTGGATGTATAAGCTTAATTCAGTACACATTTATCTGCACTTTTTCACATAGTGCTGCATTTTATTTATTTTTTTCATTGAATATGAATATTGTGGTCTCTCTGTGTCTCTACAGGGAACTTGTTAGAAGTGTAGGCTGTAGTACTAGATGGGGGTAGTTTTACTTATTCGATATTCTGTGTCTAACTCCTAACCTAGGGGGTGTGTCTTGCCATATCAGGGTTACATCTTGTGGTATTTCTGCTAAATATCTGAGCTGTTGGTGACTAAGATTTAACTGCAATCAACTGGACGTATAAGCTAAATTAAGTACAGTTTTATCTGCACTTTTTTCATATAGTAATGCATTGTATTCATTTTTTACAGAATATTAATTGAATTGAATATTGTGGTCTCTCTGTGTCTCTACTAGGAGCTTGTTACAAGTGTAGCCAGTGGTACCAGTGGGGGTAGTTTCACTTCTTTGATATTCTGTGTTTAACTCCTAGCCTAGGGGGTTTGACTTGCCATATAAGTGTTATATCTTGTGTTATTTCTGCTAAATATCTGAGCTGTTGGTTGCTAAGATTTACCTGCAATCAACTGGATGTATAAGCTAAATAAAGTACACTTTTATCTGCACTTTCTTTATATACTCCTGTATTTTATTTAATTTTTTTCATTGAATATTAATTGAATTGAATATTGTGGTCTCTCTGTGTCTCTACAGGGAGCTTGCTAGAAGTGTAGCCAGTGGTAAGAGTGGGGGGGGGGGTCGTTTCACTTCTTTGACATTCTGTGTTTAACTCCTAGCCTAAAGGGGTTTTCTTGCCATATAAGTGTGACATCTTGTGCAATTTCTGCTAAATATCTGAGCTTTTGGTGGCTAAGATTTACCTTCAATCAACTGGATGTATAAGCTAAATTAAGTACACTTTTATCTCCACTTTTTTCATATAGTACTGCATTTCATTTCTTTTTTCACTGTATATTAATTGACTTGAATACTGTGGTCTCTCTGTGTTTCTACAGGGAGTTTGTTAGAAGTGCAGGCAGTGGTAGTAATTGGGGGTAGTTTCACTTCTTTGATATTCTGTGTTTAACTCCTAGGCTAGGGGGCTTGTCTTGCCATATAAGTGTTACATCTTGTGTTATTTCTGCTAAATATCTGAGCTGTTGGTGGCTAAGATTCACCTGCAATCAACTGAATGTATAAGCTAAATTAAGTACACTTTTATCTCCACTTTTTCCCTTATACTACTGCATTTTATTTTTTTCACTGAATATTAATAGAATTAAATATTGTTTGCTCTCTGTCTCTCTACAGAGAGCTTGTTAGAAGTGCAACCAGTGGTAGCAGTGGGGGATAGTTTCTCTTGTTTGATATTCTGTGCTTAACTCCTAGTCTGGAGGGTTTGTCTTCCATATACGTGTTGCATCTTGTGTTTTTTCTGTTAAATATCTGAGTTGGTGGCTAAAATGTACCTGCAATCAGCTGGACATATACTGTGGTCTCTCTGTGTCTCTACAGGGTGCTTGGTAGAAGTGTAGGCAGTGGTAGTAGATGGGGGTAGTTTCACGTCTTTGATATTCTGTGTTTAACTCCTAGGCTAGGGGGCTTGTCTTGCCATATAAGTGTTACATCTTGTGTTATTTCTGCTAAATATCTGAGCTGTTGGTGGCTAAGATTCACCTGCAATCAACTGAATGTATAAGCTAAATTAAGTACACTTTTATCTCCACTTTTTCCCTTATACTACTGCATTTTATTTTTTTTCACTGAATATTAATAGAATTAAATATTGTTTGCTCTCTGTCTCTCTACAGAGAGCTTGTTAGAAGTGCAACCAGTGGTAGCAGTGGGGGGTAGTTTCTCTTGTTTGATATTCTGTGCTTAACTCCTAGTCTGGAGGGTTTGTCTTCCATATACGTGTTGCGTCTTGTGTTTTTTCTGTTAAATATCTGAGTTGGTGGCTAAAATGTACCTGCAATCAGCTGGACATATACTGTGGTCTCTCTGTGTCTCTACAGGGTGCTTGGTAGAAGTGTAGGCAGTGGTAGTAGATGGGGGTAGTTTCACGTCTTTGATATTCTGTGTTTAACTCCTAACCTAGTGCGTGTGTCTTGCCATGTCAGGGTCACATCATCTTGTGTTATTTCTGATAAATATCTGAGCTGCTGATGACTAAGAGTTACCTGCAATCAACTGGACATATACGCTAAATTAAGTACACTTTTGTCTGCACCTTTTTCATATAATAATGCATTGTATTTATTTTTCACAGAATATTAATTGAATTGAATATTGTGGTCTCTCTGTATCTCTACTGGGAGCTTGTTAGAAGTGTAGCCAGTGGTACAAGTAGGGGTAGTTTCACTTCTTTGATATTCTGTATTTAACTCCTAGCCTAGGGGGTTTGTCTTGCCATATCAGTGTTATATCTTGTGTTATTTCTGCTAAATATCTCAGCTGTTTGTCGCTAAGATTTACTTGCAATCAACTGGATGTATAAGCTAAATTAAGTACACCTTTATCTTATATGTGTGTGAATGAGAGGGAGGATAGAAGAATGGTGAGGATGCAAGGAGTAGAGGTGGCGAAAGTGGATGAGTTTAAATACTTGGGGTCAATAGTTCACAGTAATGGTGAGGATTGGAAGAGAGGTGAATAAGAGAGTACAGGCAGTATGGAGTGGGTGGAGAAGAGTGTCAGGAGTGATTTGTGACAGACGAGTACCTGTAAGAGTGAAAGTGAAGGTCTACAAGAGGATAGTGAGACCAGCTATGTTATATGGTTTGGAGACAGTGGCATTGACAAAAAGGCAGGAGTTTGAGCTGGATGTGGCAGAGGTAAAGATGTTAAGATTTGCACTGGGTGTGACAAGGGTGGACAGGATTAGGAATAAGTATATTAGAGGGTCAGCCCAGGTTGGACGGTTTGAAGACAAAGCCAGAGAGGCAAGATTATGTTGGTTTGGACATGTGCTGAGGAGGGATGCTGAGTATATTGGGAAAAAGATGCGAAAGATGAAGCTACCAGGTAACAGGAAAAGAGGAAGGTCTAAGATAAGGTTTATGGATGTGGTGAGAGAGGACATGCAGGTAGTTGGTGTGACAGAGCAAGATGCAGAGGACAGGAAAAAATGGAAACAGGTGATCCGCTATGGCGACCCCTAACAGAAACAGCCGAAAGAAGATAATGATGATGATATCTGCTTTTTTCATATAGTACTGTGTTTTATTTATTTTATTTTCACTGAATATTAATTGAATTGAATACTGTTGTCTCTCTGTGTTTCTACAGGGAGCTTGTTAGAAGTATATGCAGTGGCAGCACTGGGGTAAGTAGTTTCATTTTTTTGATATTCTGGGTTTAACTCCTAGTCTAGAGGTTTGTCTTGCCATATAAAAGTGTTACATCTTGTGTAATTTCTGCTAAATATCTGAGCTGTTGGTGGCTAAGATTTACTTGCAATCAAGTGGATGTATAAGGTAAATTAAGTACACTTTTATCTGCACTTTTTCATACAGTACTGTATTTTATATATTGTTTTCACTGAATATTAATTGAATTGAATATTGTAATCTCTCTGTGTCTCTACAGGGTACTTCTTAGAAGTGTAGCCAGTGGTAGCAGTGGGGTGTAGTTTCACTTCTTTGATATTCTATGTTTAACTCTTAGCCTAGGGGGTTTGTCTTGCCGTATGAGTGTTACATCTTGTATTATTTCTGCTAAATGTCTGAGATGTTGGTGGCTAAGATTTACTTGCAATCAGCTAGGTGTATAAGCTAAATTAAGTACGCTTTTACCTGCACTTTTTTTATATAGTACTGCATTTTGTTTACTTTTTTCTCTCTGAATATTAATTGAACTGAATATTTTGGTCTCTCTGTGTCTCTATAGGGAGCTTGTTGGAAGTATAGCCAGTGGTAGCAGTGGGGTGTAGTTGCACTTCTTTGATATTCTGTGTTTAACTCTTAGCCTAGGGGCTTTGTCTTGCCATATAAGTGTTACATCTTGTATTATTCCTGCTAAATATCTGAGCTGCTGTTGGCTAAGATTTACCTAAAATCAACTGGATGTGTAAGTTATATTAAGTACACATTTATCTGCACTTTCTTCAAATAGATCTGCATTTTATTTTTTTCACTGAATATTAATTGAATTTAATATTGTGGTCTTTCAGTGTCACTACAGGGAGCTTATTAGAAGTGCAGGCAGTGGCAGCAGTGGGGGGGGGGGGTAGTTTCACTTCTTTGATATTCTGTGTTTAACTCCTAGCCTCGGGGATATGTCCTGCCATGTAGTTGTTACAGCTTGTGTTATTTCTACTAAATATCTGAGCTGTTGGTGGCTAAGATTCACCTGCAATCAACTGGACATATAAGCTAAATTAAGTACACTTTTATCTGCACTTTTTTCCTATAGTACTGCATGTTGTTTATTTTTTTCACTCTTTATTAATTGAATTGTATATTGTGGTCTCTCAGTGTCTCTATAAGGAGCTTGTTAAAAGTATAGCCAGTGGTAGCAGTGTAGGGTAGTTTCACTTCTTTCATATTCTGTGTTTAACTCCTAGCCTAGTTAAATTATGTTGTTGTGGCATCTTTCGGCTTTTCCCGGTTAGGGGTCACCACAGCAGAACTCCGGTCCGCTAATGATTGGCCGTAGATTTTTACGTACCGAGTTGCCAGCTCTGACGCACAACCTTCAATGAAGGTACGCCCATTCACGCATGTCTCCACACAGAAGATGCTTTATCTGAGAATCGAACAGGACGTCTTACTGTCAGGTGACAACGCTACCACAGCATCACCACCATGCAACCGCAGCACCACCACCGCAGTTATAAGTTAAATTATGTACACTTTTATATTCACATTTTTCAGATAGTTCTAGATTTCATTTATTTTCTTCACTGAATATTAATTGAATTGAATATTGTGGTCTCTCTGTGTCTCTACCAGGAACTTGTTAGAAGTGTAGCCAGGGTAGCAGTGAGGGTAGCTTCACGTTTTTGATATCCTGTGATTAACTCCTAGCCCAGGGGGTTTGTCTAGCCATATAAGTGTTACATCTTGTGTTATTTCTGCGAAATATCTGAGCTGTTGGTGGCTAAGATTTACCTGCAATCAACTGGAAGTATAAGCTAAATTAAGTACACTTTTATCTTCACATTTTTCATATACTACTGCATTTTATATTATTTTCATTGAATATTAATTGCATTGAATATTGTGGTCTCTCTGTGTCTCTACAGGGAGCTTGTTAGAACTATAGGCAGTGGTAGCACTGGGGGGTAGTTTCATTTCTTTGATATTCTGTGTTTAACTCCTTGCCTAGGGGGTTTGTCTTGCCATACAAAAGTTTTGCTCTACAGGGAGCTTGTTAGAGGTGTAGCCAGTGGTAGCAGTGTGGGGTATTTTCATTTGCCATATAAGTGTTACATCTTGCGTTATTTCTGCTAAATATCTGAGCTGTTGTTGGCTAAGATTTACCTGCAATCAACTAGGCATATAAGCTAAATTAAGTACACTTATATCTGCACTTTTTTCCTATAATACTGTATTTTGTTTATTTTTTTAACTCAATATTGATTGAATTGTATATTGTGGTCTCTCAGTGTCTCTATAGGGAGCTTGTTAGAAGTATAGCCAGTGGTAGCAGTGTGGGGTAGTTTCACTTCTTTCATATTCTGTGTTTAACTCTTTGCCTAGGGGGATTGTCTTACTATATAAGTATTACATCTTGTGTTACTTCTGCTAAATATCTGAGCTGTTGGTGGCTAAGATTTACCTACAATCATCTGGAGGTATAAGTTAAATTAAGTACACTTTTATCGGGTCTATATTAGGAGAATGAAAACCTGACTGAGCGAATCCCAGTTGAGCGACACAAAAAGAGCGAAAACCGCTAATATCGCAAGAATGAATGGAGATCGCCATAGAGAATTCATCCCTTTACTTTAATGTAGTGCGATCTTGGAGTTGGCATATTTAAGTAGGGGGGTGTGGGGGGCACAGCCCCCCATGTGGGGGGTGCAGGGGGTCTTGCCCCCTGCATAAAACACTTAGTGAGAATTTACGTGTTTACCTGTTTAGTTTCTCTGGTTCGATAATAGTGGTTTTTGCTCTTTCTGTGTCGCTCAACTAGCATTCGTCAGTCGGGTTTTTGTTCTAATATAGACCCCTTTTAAACGCACTTTTTCATACAGTACTGCATTTTATATATTTTTTTCACTAAATATTAATTGAATTGAATATTGTCGTCTCTCTGTGTCTCTACAGGGTACTTCTTAGAAGTGTAGCCAGTGGTAGCAGTGGGGGGTAGTTTCACTTCTTTGATATTCTATGTTTAACTCCTAGCCTAGGGGGTTTGTCTTGCCGTATGAGTGTTACATCTTGTATTATTTCTGCTAAATGTCTGAAGTGTTGGTGGCTAAGATTTCTTGCAATCAACTAGGTGTATAAGCTAAATTAAGTACACTTTTACCTGCACTTTTTTCATATAGTGCTGCATTTTGTTTATTTTTTTTCTCTAAATATTAATTGAACTGAATATTTTGGTCTCTCTGTGTCTCTATAGGGAGCTTGTTGGAAGTATAGCCAGTGGTAGCAGTGGGGTGTAGTTTCACTTCTTTGATATTCTGTGTTTAACTCTTAGCCTAGGGGCTTTGTCTTGACATATAACTGTTATATCTTGTATTATTTCTGCTAAATATCTGAGCTGTTGGTGGCTTTTACTTAAAATCAACTGGGCATATAAGTTATATTAAGTACACATTTATCTGCACTTTTTTCATATAGAACTGCATTTTATTTATTTTTTTCACTGAATATTTATTGAATTGAATATTGTGGTCTCTCGGTGTCACTACAGGGAGCTTATTAGAAGTGTAGCCCGTGGTAGCAGTGGGGGATAGTTTCACTTCTTTGATATTCTGTGTTTAACTCCTAGCCTAGGGGGTTTGTCTTGCCATGTAATTGTTACATCTTGTGTTATTTCTGCTAAATATCTGAGGTGTTGGTGGCTAAGACTTACCTGCTATCAACTGTACGTATCAGATAAATTAAGTTCACTTAACTGGGAAAACTACTCGTGTACCAACACCTTTGCCCAACGGTTCATGGAATTCATAAATTCCAATGCCCTGGATCAACTAATCCATAATCCCACCAGGGGCTCCAATATCCTAGACCTGGTCATTACCAACATGGGAAATCGATGCTCCACACCTATGGTCACCCCCTCGTTGGTCAGGTCTGACCATAAGCTAATCACCCTTAACATCCACATCACACCCCCACCCCCCAATAAGGAAACCTCCATAAAAAGCTTCTCCAAAACCAACTTCATGTTACTTGAGTCAGAAGTGACAAACTTCACGACACCCATGCAAACAGGAACCGAAAGTTCGACTGCTGAATCCTACACTAAGGCACTGTATGAGCACATCCACTAATGCATGAATCTTTCCTCCAAAAAAAGGAAGCCAATCTGCTGGCTCCCTGCTATAAACAAACATAACAACAAAAGGAAGAAACTGTTGCAGAAGAGAGGAAAATCCCAGGATGCAAAACACTCCCTTACCAGCCTCTGTAAGAAACTGAGATCCCTCATAAAATCCTCCAAAGCTAGTTATGAAAATAAAATTGCCAAAGATTCCAAAGACAACCACAAGGCATTCTATACCTATGTCAAGAATCTAAATGGCAATGCTCAGATCTGCTCTGAGCTACAACAGAATGGCATTAAATATACTGATCCCAAGGATATTGCCAATATCCTGGCAGATTAAATCAGTGCCAACTTCATTCCCCTCTCACCCCCTAAACGGCCCATCTCAATACCGGAATATTGCCAAATTCCAGTAATACTGGCCACACAGGTAAAAAACACACTCTCCAAAGCTAAGGATACAGCATCCATGGGACCGGCTGTGTACTACATGAACTACAAAATGAACTGACACCTTACCTAAGTGTCATGTTTAATCATAGCCTCACCTCAGGCTTTGTGCCCACTGAGTGGTGTACAGCTACAGTTATCTCACTCCACAAGGGGGGATCCACCTTGGATCCCGGGAACTACTGCCCCATCAGTCTGATGAGCCTGATCTGCAAGGCCATGGAACATATTATCATGGAACTTATAAACAAAGACATTGGCAGCCTTCAAACACTGGACCCCATCCAGTTTGGGTTCATGAAGGGCCAATCTTGTCTCCTGAACCTGATTGACTTGTTCAAATTAGTCTCCAGAGGTCCACACAGCCTATCTGGACCTCGCCAAGGCCTTTAACCCCATCCCACACTCTGGAATCATAGATAGACTTACTAAGCTGGGCATTAATCCCTATGTCACTCGATGGGTTGCCAACTGGCTTACTGACAGAACCCACACTGTAAAAGTAGCCGACTCCAAATCCAGCTCCAGACAAGTGACAAGTGGAGTACCTCAGGGTTCATTCCTGGGACCGCTCTTGTTTGACATCTACTTCTCTGAAGTACAGGCCAACACTAAGGGACTCTGGCTAACAAAGTTTGCAGATGACTGCAAACTGGGAGCCATTATTGAATCCCCAAATGATGTGGATACTTTACAGAAGGGCTTTACAGAAAGAGATGCTTGGTGCCAGAGCCATGGGCTCAAGCTCAATGCCAAGAAATGTATAGTTATCCCCTTTGGGAAAAAAACATGTACCTGTGAATTACCACATAGGTGGCAGTACACTAAACACCAAAAGTGTGATAAGAGACTTAGGGACACAGGTGGACAGTGGTCTCACCTTCAATAACCACATCACAACAGTCAGGAAATCCTTCTATGTGGCACACCTCTTCACTAAGGGCTTTTCATCCAGAAACAAAGAAGGTCATTGTCCCACTGTACTCATCCCTTATTAGGCCCATTATAGAATACAACACCCCATTTGGTATGTACCTCTCAAGACATCTGCAACAACTGGAAAGGCCACAGAAATTCATCACTAAAAGAATCACAGGCCTAAAGCAAATGCCCTATGCTGACTGCCTTAAAAAACTCCAGCTATACTCTGTTACATATCATCTATTCAGAGGCAAACTCTGCTTAACATACAAGGCCATGTCAAACCCAGAGGTGTTGGACATGCTACACTTAAAAAAATCCCAATCCCTTAGAGCCACACATTCCAGGGATCAAAAACCTTGTCATCACACTAAACAAAACATGCTGGAGGGATAGGATCCTGACCCAGAGACTCCCCATTCTTTGGAATAGACTGCCCATACATGTCAAGCAGAGCGCCTCTTTGGCCTTCTTCAAAAGGAACCTTGACGATTGGATGGGAGAAAGGAAACTCTCCCCGGGGATCATGGCAGTTGCCCTGCTAGACAGGGGTCCAAGGAAGTAAATAGTATGAGAAGAAATAGCTAGGGAATTGTTATGGCTAGGCTTGTAAAGGCCCTAGGGCCGATAGCCTAGTACCAACCTATGAACCTAATCTGCACTATTTTCATATAGCACTGCATTTTATTTATTTGTTCACCAAATATTAATTGAATTGAATATTGTGGTCTCTCTGTGTCTCTACAGCAAGCTAATTAAAAGTGTAGCCAGTGGTACCAGTGGGGGATAGTTTCATTTCTTTGATCTTCTGTAGTCAACTCCTAGCCTGGGGGGTTTGTCGTGCCATAAAAAAGTGTTACATCTTGTATAATTTCTGCTAAATATCTGAGCTGTTGGTGGCTAAGATTTACCTGCAATCAAGTGAATGTATAATCTAAATTAAGTACACTTGTATCTACACTTTTGTCATATAGTACTGCATTTTATTTATTTTTTCACTGACTATTAATTTAATTGAATATTGTGATCTCTCTGTGTCTCTACAGAGAGCTCGTTAGAAGTGTAGCCAGTGGTAGGAGTTGGGGGTAGTTTCACCTCTTTGATATTCTGTGTTTAACTCCTAGCCTAGATGAGTTTTCTTGCCATATAAGTATTACATCTTGTGTAATTTCTGCTAAATATCTGAGCGGTTGGTGGCTAAGATTTACCTGCAATCAACTGGATGTATAAGCTAAAATAAGTACACTTTTAGCTCTGCTTTTTTTCATATAGTACTGCATTTCATTTATTTTTTTCACTGAATATTAATTGAATTAAATATTGTGGTCTATCCGTCTCTCTACAGGGAGCTTGTTAGAAGCGTAGTCAGTGGTAGCAGTGGGGGGTAGTTTCACTTCTTTGATATTCTATGTTTAACTCCTAGCCTGGAGGGTTTGTCTTGCCATATAAGTGTTACATCTTGCGTTTTTTCTGCTAAATGTCTGAGATGTTGGAGGCTAAAATTTACCTGCAATACTCTGGACGTATAACCTAAATTAAGTACACTTTTATCTGCACGTTTTCCATAAACTACTGCATTTTATTTATTTTCTTCACTGAATATTAATTGAACTGAATATTGTGGTCTCTCTGTGTCGCTACATGGAGCTTGTTAGAAGTGCAGCCAGAGGTAGCAGTCGGGGGTCGTTTCACTTATTTGATATTCTGTGTTTAACTCCTAGCCTAGGAGGTTTGTCTTGCCATATAAGTGTTATGTCTTCTGTTTTTTCTGCTAAATATCTGAGCTATTGGTGGCTAAGATTTACCTGCAATCAACTGGACATATAAGCTAAATTAAGTACACTTTTATCTGCACTTTTTTCATATAGTCCTGTATTTTATTTATTTTGTTCACTGAATATTAATTGAATTGAATACTGTGGTCTCTTTGTGTCTCTACAGCGAGCTTGTTAGAAGTGTAGCCAGTGGTAGTAGTGCGGGGTAGTTTCACTTCTTTGATATTCCGTGTTTAACTCCTAGCCTAGGATGTTTGTCTTGCCATATACAAGTGTTACATCTTGGGTTAATTCTGCTAAAATCTGAGCTGTTGGTTGCTAAATTGTACCTGCAATCAACTGGACATATAACCTAAATTAAGTACACTTTTATCCACACTTTTTTCATATACTACTGAATTTTATTTATTTTTTCACTGAATGTTAATTGAACTGAATATTGTGGTCTCTCTGTGTCTCTACATGGAGCTTGTTAAAAGTGCAGCCAGTGGTAGTAGTCGGGCAAGTTTTACTTCTTTGAAATTTGTGTTTAACTCCAAGCCTATGGGGATTGTCTTGCCATATAAGTGTTACATCTTGTGTTGTTTCTGATAAATAACTGAGCTGTTGGTAGTTAAGATTTACCTGTAATCAACTAGGCATAGAAGCTAAATTAAGTCACTTTTATCTGCACTTCTTTCATATAGTACTGCATTTTGGTTATTGTTTTCACTGAATATTAACTGAATTGAATATTGTGGTCTCTTTGTGTCTCTATAGGGAGCTTGTTAGAAGTATAGCCAGTGGTACCAGTGGGGGGGGGGTAGTTTCACTTCTTTGATATTCTGTGTTTAACTCCTAGCCTAGGGGGTTTATCTTGCCATATAAGTGCTACATCTTCTCTTATTTCTGCTAAATATCTGAACTGTTGGCTAAGATTTACCTACAATCAACTGAATGTATAAGTTAAATTAAGTACACTTTTATTTACACTTTTTTTCAAATAGTACTGCCTTTTATTTTTTTCACTGAATATTAATTGAATTGAATATTGTGGTCCCTCTGTGTCTCTACAGGGAGTTTGTTAGAAGTGTAGCCAATGGTAGCAGTGGGAGGGGGTGTGAGTTCGCTTATCTGATATTCTATGTTTAACTCCTAGCCTAGGGGGTTTATCTTGCAATAAAAGTGTTACATATTGTGTTATTTCTCCTAAATATCTGAGTTGTTGGTATCTGAGATTTACCTGCAATCAAGTGGATGTATAATGTAAATTAAGTACACGTTTATCTACACTTTTTTCATACAGTACAGCATTTTTATTTTTTTCAATGAATATTAACTGAATTGAATATTGTGGTCTCTCTGTGTCTCTACAGGGAGCTTGTTAGCAGTGTAGCCAGTTACCCTCCTAGCCTAGGGGGGGTTGTCTTGCCATAAAAGTGTTACATCTTGTGTTATTTCTGCTAAATATCTGAGCTGTTGGTGACTAAGATTTACCTGCAAGCAACTGAATGTATAGGCTAAATTAAGTACACTTTTCTCTGCACTTTTTTTCATATAGTGCTGCATTTTGAATATTAATTGAATTGAATATTGTGGTCTCTGTGCCTCTACAAAGAGCTTGTTAGAAGTACAGCCAGTGGTAGCAGTGCAGGGGGTAGTTTCACTTCTCTTGATATTCTGTGATTAACTCCAAGCCTAGGGGTTTTGTCTTGCTATATAAGTGTTACTTCTTGTGTTATTTCTTCTAAATATCTGAGCTGTTGGTGGCTAAAATTAAACTGCAATCAACTGGATGTATAAGCTAAATTAAGTACACTTTTATCTGCACTTCTTCATATAGTACTGCATTTTATTTTTTTTCATTGATTATTAATTGAATTGAATGTGTCTCTAAAAGTAGTTTGTTAGAAGTGTCGCCAGAGATAGCAGTGGGGGGGGGGGTAGATTGACTTATTTGATATTCTGTGTTTAACTCCTAGCCTAGGGGGTTTGTCTTGCCATATATGTGTTACATCTTGTGTTATTTCTGCTAAATATTTGAGCTGTTGGTGGTTAAGATTTACCTGCAATCAACTGGACATATAAGCTAAATTAAGTACACTTTTACCTGCACTTTTTTCATATACTACTGTATTTTATTTATTTTTTTCAGAAAATAGTAATTGAATTGAATATTGTGGTCTCCCTGTGTCTCTACAGGGAGCTTGTTAGAAGTGCTGCCAGTGGTAGCAGTGGGGGGTAGTTTCACTTCTTTGATATCCTGTGTTTAACTCCTAGCCAAGTGGGTTTGTTTTGGCATATAAGTGTTACATCTTGTGTTATTTCTGCTAAATAAATAAATAAATAAAATATCTGAGCAGTTGGTGGCTAAGATCCACCTGCAATCAACTGGATGTATAAGCTAAATTAACTTTTATCTGCAATTTTTGCATACAGTGCTGAATTTTATTTTTTTTCACTGAATATTAATTTAATTGAGTAGTGTGGTCTCTCTGTTTCTGCACAGGGAGCTTGTTAGAAGTGTAGCCAGTGGTAGCAGTGGGCAGTAGGTTCACTTCTTTGATATTCTGTGTTTAACTCCTAGCCTAGGGGGCATGTCTTGCCATATAAGTGTTACATCTTCTGTTATTTCTGCTAAATATCTGAGCTGTTGGTGGGTAAGATTTACCTGCAATAGAATGGATATATAAGCCAAATGAAGTACACTTCTATCTGCATTTTTTCATATAGTGCTGTATTTTATTATTTTTTTTCACTAAATATTTATTGAATTGAATATTGTGGTCTCTCTGTGCCTCTACAGGGAGCTTGTTAGAAGTGTTGCCAGTGGAAGCAGTGGGGATTACTTTCACTTCTTTGATATTTTGGGTTTAACTACTAGACTAGGTGGTTTGTCTTGCTATAAAGGTTTTACATCTTCTGTTATTTCTGCTAAATATCTGAGCTGTTGGTGGCTAAGATGTACCTGCAAACTGGACATATAACCTAAATTAAGTACACATTTATCTGCATTTTTTCATGTAGTACAGTATTTTATTTATTTTGTTCACTGAATATTAATTGAATTGAATAATGTGAGCTTGTTAGAAGTGTAGCCAGTGGTAGCAGTGGGGGTTAGTTTCACTTCTTTGATATTCTGTGTTTAACTCCTAGCCTACAGGGTTGTCTTGGTATATAAGTGTTACATCTTGTGTTATTTCTGCTAAATATCTGAGCTGTTGGTGGCTAAGATTTACCTGCAATCAACTGAATGTATAAGCTAAATTAAGGACATTTTATCTGTACATTTTTCATATATTACTGAATTTTATTTATTTTTTTCACTGAATATTAATTGATTTGAATATTCTGGTCTTGCTATGTATTTACATGGAGCTTGTTAGAAGTGTAGCCAGTGGTAGCAGTGGGGGTTAGTTTCCCTTCTGTGACATTCTGGGTTTACCTCCTAGCCTAGGGGGGTTGTCTTGTCTTAAAAGTGTTACATCTTGTGTTATTTCTGCTAATTATCTGAGCTGTTGGTGGCTAAGATTTACCTGCAATCAACTGAATGTATAAGCTAAATTAAGTACACTTTTATCTGCATTTTTTTCATATACTACTGCATTTTATTTATTTATTTCACTGAATATTAACTGAATTGAATATTCTGGCATTTCTGTGTCTCTACATGGATCTTGTAAGTAGTGCATCCAGTGGTAGCATGGGGGGGTAGTTTCACTTCTTTGATATTCTGTGTTTAACCCCTAGTCTGGGGGGAGGTTGTCTTGCCATATGTGTTACATTTTTTGTTATTTCTTCTAAATATCTGAGCTGTAGGTGGCTAAGAATTACCTGAAATCAACTGGACATATAACCTAAATTAAGTGCACTTTTATCTGCACTTGTTAATATAGTACTGCATTTTCTTTATTTCTTCACTGAATATTAATTTAATTAAATATTGTGGTCTCTCTGTGTCTCTACATGGAGCTTATTAGAAGTGTAGCCACTGGTAGCAGTGGGGGTTAGTTTCACTTCTTTGATATTCTGTGTTTAACTCCTAGCCTAGGGGGTTTGTCTTACCATATAAAAGTGTTACATTTTGTGTTATTTCTGCTAAATATCTGAGCTGTTGGTGGCTAAGATTTCCCTGCCATCAACTGGACATATCAGGTAAATTAAGTGCACCTTTATCTGCACTTTTTTCATATAGTACTGCATTTATTTTATTTATTTATTTATTTTATTTGCAGTTTGTTTTCCTGGATACTCCATTAGGCTTCAAGGAGCCCACTTTTAATAGAGTCATGGGGAGAAAAGCTCCAGAGAAACAGAAATACATAGTACAGAAAGAGCACAAATCCATAATATACATTTCAATTAAATGCTAAATACATATTTTGTATAGTACAATCCCATATTGCAAAATTCAAATAGATGTCACATAATACAGAAATAAATTATTTTCATTAGGAAAATTATATCAGGTTGATTTTTTTGTTTGTTTTTTTTTTAGGGAATTACAATGAGGTAAGGATGTAAGATTTTATGTTTTTCAATAAATATTAATTGAATTAAATAGTGTGGTCTCTCTGTTTCTGCACAGGGAGCGTGTTAGAAGTGTAGCCAGTGGTAGCAGTGTGGGGTAGGTTCACTTCTTTGATACTCTGTGTTTAAGTCCTCGCCTAGGGGGTTTGTCTTGTCATATAAGTGTTACATTTTGTGTTATTTCTGCTAAATATCTCAGCTGTTGGTTGGTAAGCTTTACCTGCAATAGAAGGGACATATAAGCCAAATTAAGTAAACTTTTATCTGCACTTTTTTCCCTATACTACTGCAGTTTATTTTTTTTCACTTAATATTAATTGAACTGAATATTGTGGTCTCTGTGTATCTACAGGGAGCTTGTTAGAAGTGCAGCCAGTGGTAGCAGTGGGGGGTAGTTTCACTTCTTTGATGTTCTGTGTTTAACTTCTAGCCTAGGGAGTTTGTCTTGCCATATAAGTGTTATATCTTGTGTTATTTCTTTTAAATATCTGAGCTGCTGGTGGCCAATACTAACCTGAAATCAACTGGACATATAAGCTAAATTAAGTAAATTTTATCTGCACTTTTTTCATATAGTACTGTATTTTATTTATTTGTTTCACTAAATATTAATTGAATTGAATATTGTGGTCTCGCTGTGTCTCTGCAGGGAGCTTGTTATAAGTATTGCCAGTGATAGCAGTGGGGATTAATTTCACTTCTTTGATATTTTATGTTTAACTCCTAGCCTAGGGGGGTTGTTTTGGCATATAAGTGTTACATCTTGTTTTATTTCTGCTTAATATCTGAGCTGTTGGTGGCTGAGATTTACCTGCAATCAACCAGACGTATAAGCTAAATTAAAGACACTTTTATCTGCATGTTTTTCATATAGTACTGTATTTTATTTATTTTTTTCACTGCATATTAATTGAATTGAATATTGTGGTCTTGCTGTGCCTTTACAGGGAGCTTGTTAGAAGTGTAGCCAGTGGTAGCAGTGAGGGTTAATTTCACTTCTTTGATATTCTGAGTTTACCTCCTAGCCTAGGGGGTTTGTCTTGACATATAAGTGTTACATCTTGTGTTATTTCTGCTAAATACGTGAGCTGTCGGTGGCTAAGATTTACCTGTAATCAGCTGGATGTATAAGCTAAATTAAGTACATTTTTTTTGCAGTTTTTTTATATACTACTGCATTTTCTTTATTTTTATCACTGAATATTAATTAAATTGCATATTGTGGTCTCTCTGTGTCTCAAGAGAGAGCTTGTTAGAAGTATAGCCAGTGGTAGCAGTGGGGGATAGTTTCACTTCTTTAATATTCTGTGTTTAACTGCTAGCCAACGGGGTTTGTCTTGCCATATAAAAGTGTTACAACTTGTGTTATTTCTGCTAAATATCTGAGCTGTTGGTAGCTAAGATTTACCTGCAATCAACTGGACGTATAAGCTAAATTAAGTGCACTTTTATCTGCACTTTTTTCATAAGGTATTGCATTTTATTTATTTTTTGATTGAATATTTATTTATTATTTATTTATTGACATTTGTTAACTGGGTTTGTCCAATTGGGCTTGTGGCCCATTTTCAGTGTAGACCCGAGGAGAAAAGCTCCAGTAATACATTTTAAAACAAGTACAATTTTAAACAATATTGATATAATAGCAGTTATAGCAAAATGATTCACATATGTTGGGTTACATACATAAAGTTAAAGTTGCATTAAAAAGAAGCTGCTGCAGCTGCTGTGTCTTTCGGCTTTTCCCGGTTAGGGGTCGCCACAGCTGAACTCCAGTCCGCTAATGATTGGTAGTTGATTTTTACATGCCGAGTTACCAGCCCTGATGCACAACCTTCAACGAAGGTATGCCCATTCACTCATGTCTCCATGCAGAAGACGCTCTAGCTGAGTATCGAACCGGACAGCGTCTTACTGTGAGGCGACAACGCTACCGCAGCACCACCACCGCATTAAAAAGAAGCTAAGTAACAATTTTACATTGATATAGCTCAATAGGTCAACAATAAACATTTTTTGTTTGTATAAAATTGTGCAAATGCATAGTAGACACATTGGAAAGAGAGGTGTAAGGAGGTACTAAGTATGGTCCTTTTGAGGGTACATAAAGGGAAGGAAGACTAGGTAGGGTCATGGCAAGGGCAGGATCTGGAATTGAGAAAATAAGCTTTTAGTTCGTTTTTAAAGTGTGAGTTGTGGGAGATTGAATGTAAGTCAAGGGGAAGTTTGTGCCAAGCATGGGCAAGAGAGTGTTTTTAGAGTAGTTTGCCTACTGACCTTTTTGGGTGGTAGACATCAAGTAATTGTTGGTTAGAAGTACGGAGGGTCCGGGATGGGATGAAGATGGAGACTAAGGAAGATAGAGATGGATTGAAGGAGGGTTTATAAAGAATAGAGTGTAGCATATGAAATTGATAAGATAGCAGAAACTGGGGAAGTTCAAGCCATTGAAGAGAGTTTAAAGAAATGCCGTGGTGTGAGTTGTATGGGGAGTTAGTAATGAATCTGGCTATTTTATGGTAAGTCTGTTGCAGTTTGTTTAGAGTGGAGGCCTGAATATTGGTAAGAATTGGGGCGGTGTATAAGAGGGAGGGGAGGAGGAGTGCCTGGCCCAGGGTAAGTCTAGATTCAGGGGTTAGGAATTTTTTGTTCCGATATAGCAGACCTAGTTTCTGTTTTTTTTTTATACATTGGAGTATGTGTAGGTTGAACTTGAGTTCGTCATCGATAATGACCCCTAGGAGTTTTGTGTGGGTGTCAGGTTGGATGTTTGTATTTTTAGAAGATGTAATAAAAAAGGAGGTTTTGTGATGAGAAAGAGAATGGGGAGGAAAAGTAGGAGTTTGGTCTTTTTGGGATTTAGGATCAATAGGTTGTGAGAGAGCCATTGTTCAGTGGATAGTAGGGCCTGTTGGGTCAGGGAGTGTAGTTCAGGAATGTTATTTGAGATGGATATAAGTGTGGAGTCGTCGGCATACTGAATAAGGGAGGATTATTTGCATGAGGTGTAAAGATCATTGGTAAAGATGTTAAACAAAAGGGGTCCCAAGATGGAGCCTTGGGGAACACCAGTGGAGATGGGAAGGAAAGGTGAGGAGGATGAGAGCCATTTGACAGATTGTTCCCTAACAGATAGGTAACTATTAAACCAGGCAAGTGTGGAGGGGGATAGGTGGAGATTTGCAAGTTTGGATAGTAGTAGAGGATGAGAGACAGTATCGAAGGCTTTGGAGAGATCTAGGAAGAGACAGGAAATGAGTTTAGTGTTGTCTAGGGCCTCTGCAATGATATGAATGAAGGAGAGGACAGCAGTGGTGGTGCTGTGGTGAGAACGAAATCCATGTTGGGTAGGGGTAAGTAAGTGGTGTGTGAGGAGGTGATTGAGAAGCTGTGAGTGAATACATTTTTCTAATATCTTGGAGAGGGGGGACAGAATGGCAATGGGTCAGTAGTTTGAGGGGTCAGTGGAGTTTCCACCTTTATGAAGAGGGATAGTGAAGAAAGATTTTCAAAGGGTGGGGACAGTTGATTCCAGAATAGATCAATTAATTAGCATAGATACAGGATAGGCAATTGAGTCAGCAGCAAGTTTGAGGAATGTAGGAGATAGATTATCAGTGGAAGGAGAGCAAGGTTTTAGCTTGAGTAGTAGAGATTTGATGTAAGTAATGGGAACTGGCTCAAAAGAAAACAAAGTTGTGTTAGTGGGACTTGGAGAGGTGGGTGTCGAAGTAGAGTTTGGCTTAGAGGTTACCAGATTTTGGATGGAAGAGATAAAGTGTTTATTATGGAGGGTAGCTGTTTCATGAGAGGAAGAGTTAGGGTATGGGGAGGGATTAGAGGGCTTTCCAGGATATAGGATGTTGTTGAGAGTTGATCAAAATTTTCCAGGATTGGATTTGTTGTTAAGATGCGCAGAGCTATAGTATAACTTCTTGTCATTAGTTGTATGTTTTTTTGCAAGGTTCCTCAGTTGCCTGTATTTTTGAAGCAAAGCTGGTTGTTTAGTTTTAGTCCAGGTTTTCCAAGCATGGTCTCTTTGTTTCATAAGGGACCTAGTCTCTTTGGAGAGCCAGGGAGCATGGTTTGATTTTACTCTGATCTTCCTAGAGGGAGCTAAGGAGTTTAGAGTATTCATGAAGATGCTATTGAAAGTGCTTACAGCATCGTTTAGGGGGAGGTGTTTTAGGATGGACCAATCTATGTTGTGGAGAATGGAGTTAAATTGGGATGAATTGAAAGTCAATAGTTTTCAACAGTCTTTGATAAGGTGGGGTTTAGGAATATGGGAGTAGTGTCTTAAGATGGTGGTAGGGAGATGATCACTGAGGGAGTCAGGTAAGGTGGTGGCATTGTGGTATTGGTGGGAGGAATTGATAAGGATAGAGTCTATGATGGAGCTGGAAGTGGAATTTTTATGGAAGCGAGTGGGAGATGTTATAAGTCGGTGGAAGCCGTGTAGGTGGATACTGAGCTGGGGGGAGTCAGTTGTGAGTTTGGACCAATCAATGTTGACATCACCAAGGATAAGTGTCTCATATGGTATGTTTTGGGAGAACCAGGATAGGATGTTTTCAAGAATGGGCAGATTGTTACCAGAAGGAAGGTAGATAGAGGCAATTGCAAGTTTTTTGTGGGGATTCAGATGGCAGTTAAGTATGATGATTTCAGCTGGGAGGAAGTCAGAAATTGGGGAAGGGTATGGTGAGAGGTTAAGAATGTTTGAGTAGAGGATGGCCACGCCACCACCTTTTTTTACAGGTCTATCAGATCGGAAGATATTATAACCTGGTGGGAGTATTTCACTATTTGAGATTTGTGGCTTGACCAGGTTTCAGATAGGGAGAGAATGTGAGGGGTATTGAGAGCTATCCATGAGTGCAGCTCAGTGACTTTATTTGCTAGACTCTGAATATTCAATGAGTAAATAGTTAAGTATTTGGATGGAGATGATTATTGTGACTGAGGTTGATGACTGTTAGAGGAGTAAGATGGAGGCAGTGTAGAGGTAGTTTTGGGGAGAGAAGAGGGGCCAGGGTTGGGATGGATATCTTCAGAACAAAGTAAGTTTTTAGTGAGGAGAGAGTGCGTAGTAGATGCTAGATGGAGTTTGTATAGTTTTGACTTAGCTTTGTGGGAAGGTTTAAAAACCTGTATTATGGGTAGTTTATACAGACTTGAGGTAGAAGTAGTAAAGAGATTAGGGGAGATAGTAAAAGATGAAGTAGTTGGATATATGTTGTATGAGTCAGAAGTTGGTGAACATAGGAGTGGGTCAGAGAGATTGGAGTGGTAAGAGGAGGAGATAGAGAGAATAAGGAGTAGTGTAGAAGATGTTAGAAAATAATACATGTTGGAATAAAATATGGTCAGATCGAGTAGGTAGAGAGACAGTGGTATAGCGGAAGTGGTGTTGACAAGATTGGCAGATTAGTAAGGTGGTTGTGGCAATAGGCAGGAAGTGGAATTGTAGTGGTTAGTGGGACAGGAAGGGGAGGGATAGTTAGGTATAAAGGTAATTGTAATGTGGTGGGTGGGAATGGGGGTAGGGTAGGGGAGCAAAGTGAGCCCGAGCATAGCGAGGGCGAACGGAGCGGGGCTAGCACCCTGGTCAAGATGTAGTCATAGAAACAATCAGAAAAAGATAGTGAAAAACTAGCTTGAGAGACAAGGATATAAAGTTTCTAAAGGTATAGTCACCAGAAATAAAATAAAAAAGAAATAAAATATGAGCAGAAGTAAGCTTACAAAAGGACACTGGCCTCAAGCTACACAAGTAGATTTACTTGAAGCAAACCCAGTACTGTATGGTTAAAATAAGCTACAATAGAGATGGGGCTTTGGAGGGGGAGAGAGAGAGGTATTACTAGCAGCTAAAGGCAGGGCAAAACATAAAAAAAAAACATTAATATGTAAGAGTCTGAAGACAGTAAAATAGGGCAGGTGCACTAGGAAAGGCAATGAATTCAGGGAAGGGTAAAGTTCAGAATAGGAGAATATACACAAAAACAGTATGAGGATAATGGGTAACCAAAGAGAAAGGATAGGAGCTGCTGGTGCCTGTTTTTCCTGGTGACTAGCAAAAAAAAAAACACTGTAAATTCTTGTGCTTTTAAAGTCTAGCATTAATTAAAAGATTAGCTTATGTAGTAGTTATTTACTGGGACACATACTTCAGTTGTATTATTTTAAGCTTAAAATGGTGGCTTCTGGACAGATAGTTAGAGTTGCAGGGTATCTATTAAGGTCCTCAAACTTGTGTTGCCTGTACTGTGGCCAGGAGAAAACTGCAGGGAAAAATCCACTAGGGTTCAGTGGTATTATTTTAAGCTTAAAATGGTGGCTTCCGGACAGATAGTTAGAGTTGCAGGGTATCTGTTAAGGTCCTCAAACCTGTGTTGCCTGTACTGTGGGCAGGAGAAATCCACGGGGGAAAATCCACTTGGGTTCAGTGGTATTATTTTAAGCTTAAAATGGTGGCTTCTGGACAGATAGTTAGAGTTGCAGGGTATCTGTTAAGGTCCTAAAACCGGTGTTGCCTGTACTGTGGCCAGGAGAAAACCGCAGGGAAAAATCCACTAGGGTTCAGCGGTATTATTTTAATCTTAAAATGGTGGCTTCCAGACAGATAGAGTTGCAGGGTATCTGTTAAGGTCCTCAAACCTGTGTTGCCTGTACTGTGGCCATGAGAAAACTGCAGGGAAAAATCCACTTGGGTTCAGTGGTATTATTTTAAGCTTAAAATGGTGGCTTCCGGACAGATAGTTAGAGTTGCAGGGTATCTGTTAAGGTCCTCAAACCTGTGTTGCCTGTACTGTGGCCACGAGAACACCACAGGGAAAAATCCACTAGGGTTCAGTGGTATTATTTTAAGCTTAAAATGGTGGCTTCCAGACAGATAGAGTTGCAGGATATCTGTTAAGGTCCTCAAACCTGTGTTGCCTGTACTGTGACAAGGAGAAAACCACAGGGAAAAATCCACTAGGGCTTACACAGAGCATCAGATGCTCAGCAGCATGAAGGGGAAAGAAGGTTTCAATATTAATTGAATTGAATATTGTGATCTCTATGTGTCTCTACAGGGAGCTTGTTAGAAGTGTAGCCAGTGCTGGCAGAGGGGGTTAGTTTCACTTGTTTGATATTCTGTGTTTAACTCTTAGCATAGGGGGTTTGTTTTGCCACAAAATTATTACATCTTCTGCTATTTCTGCTAAATATCTGAGCTGTTGGCTAAGATTTACCTGCAATCAACTGGACGTATCACTTAAATTAAGCACACTTTTATCTGCACCTTTTTCATATAGTGCTACATTTTATTTATTTTTTTCACTGAATATTAATTGAATTGAATATTGTGGCCTCTTTTTGTCTCTACAGGGAGCTGGTTAGAACTTCAGCCAGTGGTAACTGTGCAGGGTTCTTTCACTTCTTTGATATTCTGTGCTTAACTCCTAGCTTAGGGGGTTGTCTTGCTTTATCACTGTTACATCTTGTGTTATTTCTTCTAAATATCTGAGCTGTTGGTGGCTAAGATTAACCTGCAATCAACTGGACGTATAAGTTAAATTAAGTAAACTTTTATCTGCACATTTTTCATCTACTAATGCATTTTATTTATTTTTCACAGAAAATTAATTGAATTGAATATTGTGGTTTCTCTGTGTCTCTATTATGAGCTTGTTAGAAGTATAGCCAGTGGTAGCAGTGGGGGGGGGGTAGGTTCACTTCTTTGATATTCTGTGTTTAACTCCTAGCCTAGGGGGTTTGTCTTACCATATAAAGGTGTAACATCTTGTGTTATTTCTGATAAATATCTGAGCTGTTGGTAGCTAAGATTTCCCTGCCATCAACTGGACATATCAGGTAAATTAAGTACACCTTTATTTGCACTTTTTTCATATAGTACTGCATTTATTTTATTTATTTATTTTTTTATTTTATTTACAGTTTGTTTTCCATGATACTCAATTAGACTTAATGGAGCCCTGGGGAGAAAAGCTCCAGAGAAATACAAGTACATAGTACAGAAAGAGCACAAATCCATAATATACATTTCAATTAAATGCTAAATACATATTTTGCATAGTACAATCCCATATTGCGAAATTCAAATAGATGTCAAATAATACATAACTAAATTATTTTCATTAGGAAAATTATATCAGGTTAATTTTTTTGTTTGTTTTTTTAGGGAATTACAATGAAGTAAGGATGTAAGATTTTATGTTTTTCACTGAATATTAATTGAATTGAATAGTGTGGTCTCTCTGTTTCTGCACAGGGAGCTTATTAGAAGTGTAGCCAGTGGTAGCAGTGTGGGGTAGGTTCACTTCTTTGATATTCTGTGTTTAAGTCCTAGCCTAGGGGGGTTTTCTTGCCATATAAGTGTTACATCTTGTGATATTTCTGCTAAATATCTCAGCTATTGGTTAGTACGATTTACCTGCAATAGAAGGGACATATAAGCTAAATTAAGTACACTTTTATCTGCACTTTTTTCATATACTACTGCAGTTTATTTATTTTGTTTCACTTAATATTAATTGAACTGAATATTGTGGTCTCTCTATCTCTCTACAGGGAGCTTGTTAGAAGTGCAGCCAGTGCTAGCAGTGGGGGTTAGTTTCTTGTTTGATATTCTGTGTTTAACTCTTAGCATAGGGGGTTTGTTTTGCCACAAAATTATTACATCTTCTGCTATTTCTGCTAAATATCTGAGCTGTTGGTGACTAAGATTTACCTGCAATCAACTGGACGTATCACTTAAATTAAACACACTTTTATCTGCACCTTTTTCATATAGTGCTGCATTTTATTTATTTTTTTCATTGAATATTAATTGAATTGAATACTGTCGCCTCTTTTTGTCTCTACAGGGAGCTGGTTAGAAGTCCAGCCAGTGGTAGCAGTGCAAGGTTGTTTCACTTCTTTGATATTCCGTGCTTAACTCCTAGCCTAGGGGGGTTGTCTTGCTTTATAAGTGTTACATCTTGTGTTATTTCTTCTAAATATATGAGCTGTTGGTGGCTAAGATTAACCTGCAATGAACTGGACGTATAAGCTAAATTAAGTACACTTTTATCTGCACTTTTTTCATATACTAATGCATTTTATTTATTTTTCACATAATATTAATTGAATTGAATATTGTGGTCTCTCTGTGTCTCTACTAGGAGCTTGTTAGAAGTATAGCCAGTGGTAGCAGTGTGGGGGGGGGGCAGGTTCACTTCTTTGATATTCTCTGTTTACTTCCTAGCCTAGGGGGTTTGTCTTGCCATATAAGTGTTACATCTTGCGTTATTTCCACTAAATATCTGAGCTGTTGGTGGCTAAGATTCACGTGCAATCCACTGGACGTATAAGCTAAATTAAGTACACTTTTATCTTCTCTTTTTTCATATAGTACTGCATTTTATTTTTTTCACTGAATATTAATTGAATTGAATATTGTGGTATCTCTGTGTTTCTACAGGGAGCTTGTTAAAAGTGTAGCCAGTGGTAGCAGTGGGGGGTAGTTTCACTTCTTTGATATTCTGTGTTTAACTCCTAGCCTAGGGGGTTGTCTTGGCATATATGTGTTATATCTTGTGCTATTTCTGCTAAATATCTGAGGTGTTGGTAGCTAAGATTTACCTGTAATCAACTGTACATATAAGTTATATTAAGTACACTTTTATCTGCACTTTTTTAATATAGTGTTGCATTTTATTTTTTCACTGAATATGAATTGATTTGAATATTGTGGTCGCTCTGTGTCTCTACAGTGAGCTTGTTAGAAGTGTAGCCAGTGGTAGCAGTGGGGGGGGGGGTAATTTCACTTCTTTGATATTCTGTGTTTAACTCCTAGCCTAGGGGGCTTGTCTTGGCATATATGTGTTATATCTTGTGCTATTTCTGCTAAATATCTGAGGTGTTGGTGGCTAAGATTTACCTGCAATCAACTGTACATATAAGTTAAATTAAGTACACTTTTATCTGCACTTTTTCAATATAGTGATGCATTTTATTTTTTCACTGAATATGAATTGATTTGAATATTGTGGTCTCTCTGTGTCTCTACAGCGAGCTTGTTAGAAGTATAGCCAGTTGTAGCAGTGGGCGGGTAGGTTCACTTCTTTGATATTCTGTGTTTACTTCCTAGCCTAGGGGTTTGTCTTGCCATATAAGTGTTACATCTTGTGTTATTTCCGCTAAATATCTGAGCTGTTGGTGGCTAAGATTCATGTACAATCCACTGGACGTATAAGCTAAATTAAGTACACTTTTATCTTCTTTTTTTTCATATAGTACTGTGTTTTATTTATTTTGATTAACTCCTAGCCCAGGGGGTTTGTCTAGCCATATAAGTGTTACATCTTGTGTTATTTCTGCGAAATATCTGAGCTGTTGGTGGCTAAGATTTACCTGCAATCAACTGGAAGTATAAGCTAAATTAAGTACAATTTTATCTTCACATTTTTCATATACTACTGCATTTTATATTATTTTCATTGAATATTAATTGCATTGAATATTGTGGTCTCTCTGTGTCTCTACAGGGAGCTTGTTAGAACT
>NC_056741.1:1897423761-1897528761 GCF_019279795.1 Protopterus annectens
ATTTTTTTTAAAAAGCTAAAGGAGGGTAGAGAGTAAGTAGGTATGGGCAATAACAGTCCTAGCTAGAGGTGTAAGGAAGGGCTTACTCTGGTATAGTGAGTCAAGTTTTTTATTGACTGTTTTTATTGTATGGTTAATATGTAGATCAAATTTCAGGTTATCAGTCAATACCCCTAATCATTTGGTGGAGGGATCAGGAGATATGATGGTGCCATTGTTTGACTTAACAGTAAAGGTAAGTGGGGAATACCTACGGGTAGGAGAGAATAGCAGTAATTTTGTCTTTTTGGGATTCAATATGAGACGGTGGCTAAGAAGCCAGTTTTCAATGATGTTGAACACTTTTTGGGTTAGTGTCTGTAGATCAGAGGGGGAAGTAGCTGAGCAAATTAATGTGGAATTGTCTGCATACTGAATGCAGGTAGCATGTGGAATGACTAAGTGCAGGTCATTAATAAAGCTTGAAAATAGGAGAGGTCCTAATATGGATAGTACTGCATTTTATTTAGTTTTTTCAGTGAATATTAATTGAAATGAATATTGTGGTCTCTCTATGTCTCTACAAGGAGCTTGTTAGAAGTACAGCCAGTAGTATTAGTGGGGGTTAATTTCACTTATTTGATATTCTAGGTTTACCTCCTAGCCTAGGGGGTTTGTCTTGCCGTAAGTGTTACATCTTGTGTTATTTCTGCTAAATATCTGAGCTGTTGGTGGCTAAGATTTACCTGCAATCAACTGAATGTATAAGCTAAATTAAGTACACTTTTATCTGCACTTTTTCATATAGTACTGCATTTTATTTATTTTTTTCACTGAATATTAATTGAATTGAATATTGTGGTCTCTCTGTGTCTCTACAGGGAGCTTGTTAGACGTGCAGCCAATGGTAGAATGGGGGTAAATTCACTTCTTTGATATTCTGTGTTTAACTCCTAGTTTGGCGGTTTTGTCTTGCCATATAAGTGTTACATCTTGTATTATTTCTTCAAAATATCTGAGCTGTTGTTGGCTAAGATTTACCTGCAATCAACTGGACGTTTAAGCTAAATTAAGTACACATTTATCTGCACTTTTTTAATATAGTACTGTATTTTCTTTATTTTTTCACTGAATATTAATTGAATTAAATATTGTGGTCTCTCTGTGTCTCTACAGGGAGCTTGTTAGAAGTGTAGCCACTGGTAGCTGTGGGGGTTAGTTTCACTTCTTTGATATTCTGTGTTTTACTGTTTAATTCCTAGGCTAGGGGGTTTGTCTTGCCATATAAAAGTGTTACATCTTGTGTAATTTCTGCTAAATATCTGAGCTGTTGGTGGCTAAGATTTCCCTGCAATCAACTGTACATATCAGGTATTTAAGTACAATATTATTTGCACTTTTCTCATATAGTACTGCATTTATTTTATTTATTTATTTACTTTATTTGCCGTTTGTTTTCCAGGATCGTCCATTGGGCTACAAGGAGCCCACTTTCAATGGAGTCCTGGGGAGAAAAGCTCCAGAGAAATACAAATACATTGTACGAAAAGAGCACAAATCCATAATACACATTTCAATTAAATGCTAAATACATATTTTGTATAGTACAATCCCATACTGCATAATTCAAAAAGATGTCACATAATACAGAAATAAATTAATTTCATTAGGAAAGTTACATCAGGTTATTTTTTTAGGGAATTACAATGAGGTAAGGATGTATGATTTTATTTTTTTCACTGAATTTTAACTGAATTGAATAGTGTGGTCTCTCTGTGTCTGTAATTCTTTAATATTCTGTGTTTAACTCCTAGCCTAAGGGGTTTGCCTTGCCATATAAGTGTTACATCTAGTTTTATTTCTTCTAAATACCTGAGCTGTCGGTGGCTATGATTAACCTGCAATCAACTGGAGGTATAAGCTAAATTAAGTACACTTTTGTCTGCATTTTTTCATATAGTACTACATTTTATCTATTTTTTCATTGAATATTAATTGAATTGAATACTGTGGTCTGTGTCTCTAAAAGTAGATTGTTAGAAGTGTAGCCAGAGGTAGCAGTGGGGGGGGGGGTAGATTGACTTCTTTGATATTCTGTGTTTAACTCCTAGCCTAGGGGATTTTTCTTGGCATATAAGTGTTACATCTTGTGTTATTTCTGCTAAATATCTGAGCTGTTGGTGGGTAAGATTTACCTAGAATCAACTGGACGTATAAGCTAAATTAAGTACACTTTTATCTGCAGTTTTTCATATAGTACTGTATTTTACTTATTTTTTCAGTTAATATTAATGGAATTGAATATTGTGGTCTCGCTGTGCCTCTCCAGGGAGCTTGTAGAAGTGTAGCCAGTGGGGGTTAATTTCACTTCTTTGATATTCTGTGCTTACCTCCAAGCCTATGGAGTTTTGTCTTGACATAAAAGTGTTAAATCTTCTATTATTTCTGCTAAATATCTGAGCTGTTGGTGGCTAAGATTTACCTGCAATCAACTGAACATATAATCTAAATTAAGCACACTTTTATCTGCAATTTTCATATAGTACTGTATTTTATTTATTTTTTTCATGTAATATTAAGTGAATTGAATATTGTGGTCTCGCTCTGTCCCTACAGGGAGCTTGTTAAAAGTCTAGCAAGTGGTAGCAGTGGGGGGTTAGTTTCACTTCTTTCATTTTCTGTGTTTAACTCCTAGCCTAGGGAGTTTGCCTTGGCATATAAGTTTTACATCTTGTGTTATTTCTGCTAAATATTTGAGCTGTTGGTGGCTAAGCTTTATCTGCAATCAACTGGACATATAAGCTAAATTAAGTACACATTTATCTGCATTTTTTTCATATAGTGCTGCATTTTATTATTTTTTCACTGAATATTAATGAAATTGAACATCGTGGTCTCTGTGTTTCTGGACAGGGAGCTTGTTAGAAGTGTAGCCAATGGTAGCAGTGTGGGGGGGGGCTAGGTTCACTTCTTTGATATTCTGTGTTTAACTCCTAGCCTAGGGGGGTTGTCTTGCTATGTAAGTGTTACATCTTGTGTTACTTCTGCTAAATATCTGAGCTGTTGGTGGGTGAGATCTACCTGCAATAGAAGGAACATATAAGCCAAATTAAGTACACTTTTATCTGCACTTTTTTATATGGTACTGCAGTTTTTTTTATTTTTTTTTCACTTAATATTAATTGAACTGAATATTTTGGTCTCTCTGTGTCTCTACAGGGAGCTTGTTAGAAGTGCAGCCAGTGGTAGCAGTGGGGGGTAGTTTCACTTCTTTGATATACTGTGTTTAACTTCTAGCCTAGGGGGTTTGTCTTGCCATATAGGTGTTACATCTTGCATTATTTCTTTTACGTATATGAGCTGTTTGGTGGCTAAGATTTACCTGCAATCAACTGAATGTATAAGCTAAATTAAGTACACTTTTATCTGCACTTTATTAATATAGTACTGTATTTTCTTTATTTCTTCACTGAATATTAATTGAATTAGTTTGGTCTCTCTGTGTCTCTACATGGAGCTTCTTAGAAGTGTAGCCACTGGAAGCAGTGGGGGTTAGTTTCAGTTCTTTGATATTCTGTGTTTAACTCCTAGCCTAGGGGGGTTGTCTTGCCATATAAAAGTGTTACATCTTGTGTTGTTTCTGCTAAATATCTGAGCTATTGGTGGCTAAGATTTCCCTGCAATCAACTGTACATATCAGGTAAATTAAGTACACCTTTGTCTGCACTTTTTCATATAAAACTGCATTTATTTTATTAATTTTATTTGCAGTTTGTTTTCCAGGATAGTGCATCGGGCTACAAGGAGCCCACTTTCAATGGAGTCCTTGGGAGAAAAGCTCCAGAGAAATACAAATACACAGTACAGAAAGAGCACAAATCCATAATACCCATTTCAATTAAATGCTAAATACATATTTTGTATAGTACAATCCCATATTGCACAATTCAAACAGATGTCAAATAATACAGAAATAAATTATTTTCATTAGAAAAATTACATCAGGTAAATTTTTTTTTAGGGAATTACAATGAGGTAAGGATGTAAGATTTTTTTTTTCACTGAATATTAATTGAATCGAATATTGTGGTCTTTTTGTGTCTCTACTTCTTTGATATTCTGTCTTTAACTCCTAGCCTAGGGGGTTTGTCTTGCATATAAGTGTTACATCTTGTGTTATTTCTGGTAAATATTTGAGCTGTTGGTGGGTAAGATCTACCTGCAATCGAAGGAACATATAAGCCAAATTAAGTGCACTTTTTTCATATAGTACTGTAGTTTTTTTTTTCACTGAATATTAATTGAACTGAATATTGTGGTCTCTCTGTGTCTCTACAGGGAACTTGTTAGAAGTGCAGCCAGTGGTAGCAGTGGGGGGCAATTTCACTTCTTTGATATTCTGTGTTTAACTCCTAGCCTAGGGGGTTTGTCTTGCCATATACGTGTTACATCTTGTGTTATTTCTTTTAAATATCTGAGCTGTTGGTGGCTAAGAATAACCTGAAATCAACTGGATGTATAAGCTAAATTAATTACACTTTTATCTGCACCTTTTCATATAGTACTGCATTTTATTTTATTTTTTTCATTGAATAACAGAAGTGAATATTTTGGTCTCTCTTTGTCTCTAAAAGTAGCTTGTTAGAAGTGTTGCCAGATGTAGCAGTGGGGGGTAGATTGACTTCTTTGATATTCTGTGTTTACCTCCTAGTCTAGGGGGTTTGTCATGCCATATAAGTGTTACATCTTGTGTTATTTCTGCTAAATACCTGAGCTGTCGGTCACTAAGATTTACCTGTAGTCAGCTGGACGTGTAAGCTAAATTAAGTAAGTACACTTTTATTTGCAGTTTTCATATAGTACTGCATTCTATTTATTTTTCTCACTGAATATTAATTGAATTGAATATTGTGGTCTCTCTGTGTCTCTACAGGGAGCTTGTTAGAAGTGTAGCCAGTGGTAGCAGTGAGGGTTAGTTTCACTTGTTTGAAATTCTGTGTTTAACTCCTAGCATATGGGTTTGTTTTGCCACAAAATTGTTACATCTTTCTGCTAAATATCTCAGCTGTTAGTGGCTAAGATTTACCTGTAATTAACTGGATGTATAAGCTAAATTAAGTACACTTTTATCTGCACTTTTCTATATAGTGCTGCATTTTATTTATTTTTTCACTTAATATTAATTGAATATAATATTTTGGCCTCTCTGTGTCTCTACTTTCTGGTTTAAAATCCCATGTGTGTGCTTGTTTCCCACATTTCATGTTTCTTGTTTTATTTCTTTTAAATATCTGAGCTATTGGTGGCTAACAATAACCTAAAACCAACTGGATGTATCAGCTAAATTAATTACACTTTTATCTGCACTTTTTCATATAGTACTGCATTTTACTTTTTTTTCATTGAATAACTGAAGGGAATATTGTGGTCTCTCTTTGTTTCTAAAAGTAGCTTGTTAGAAGTGTAGCCAGATGTAGCAGTGGGGGGGGGGGGTAGATTGACTTCTTTGGTATTCTGCATTTACCTCTTAGCCTAGGAGGTTTGTCATGCCATATACGTTTTACATCTTGTGTTATTTCTGCTAAATACCTGAGCTGTCGGTCACTAAGATTTACCTGTAGTCAGCTGGACGTATAACCTAAATTAAGGACACTTTTATCTGCATTTTTTTCATATAGTACTGTATTTTTTTCACTGAATATTAATTGAATTTAATATTGTGGTCTCGCTGTGGCTCTACAGGGAGCTTATTATAAGTGTAGCCAGTGGTAGCAATGGGGGTTAATTTCACTTCTTTGATATTCTGAGTTTACCTCCTAGCCTACGGGGTTTGTTATGCTATATAAGTGTTACATCTACTCTGCTAAATGCCTGAGCTGTCGGTCGCTAAGATTTACCTGAAGTCAGCTTGACTTATAAGCTAAATTAAGTACACTTTTATTTGCAGTTTTTTCATATAGTACTGCATTTTATTTATTTTTCTCACTGAATACTAATTGAATTGAATATTGTGGTCTCTCTATGTCTCTACAGGGAGTGTAGCCAGTGATAGCAGTGAGGGTTAGTTTCACTTCTCTGATATTCTGTGTTTAATTGCTAGCGTAGGGGGTTTGTCTTGCCATATAACAGTGTTACATCTTGTGTTATTTCTGCTAACTCCTGAGCTGTTGGTGGCTAAGATTTACCTGCAATCAACTGGACGTATAAGCAAAATTAATTGCACTTTTATCTGCATTTTTTCATAGTACTGCATTTTATTTATTTTTTTCATGGAATATTAATTGAATTGAATATTGTGGTCTCTATGTGTCTCTACAGGGAGCTTGTTAGAAGTGTAGCTAGTGCTAGCAGTGGGGGTTAGTTTCACTTGTTTGAAATTCTGTGTTTTAACTCCAAGCATAGGGGGTTTGTTTTGCCACAAAAGTGTTACATCTTCTGTTATTTCTGCAAAATATCTGAGCTGTTGGTGACTAAGATTTACCTGCAATCAACTGGACGTATAAACTAAATTAAGTACACTTTTGTCTGCATTTTTTCATATAGTACTGCATTTTATCTTTTTTTTTTCATTGAATATTAATTGAATTGAATATTGTGGTCTGTCTCTCTAAAAGTAGCTTTTTAGAAGTGTAGCCAGAGGTAGCAGTGGGGGGGTAAATTGACTTATTTGATATTCTGTGTTTAACTCCTAGCCTAGGGGATTTTTCTTGGCATATAAGTGTTACATCTTGTGTTATTTCTGCTAAATATCTGAGCTGTTGGTGGGTAAGATTTACCGAGAATCAACTGGACGTATAAGCTAAATTAAGTACACTTTTATCTGCACTTTTTTTATATAGTACTGTATTTTACTTATTTTTTCAGTGAATATTAATGGAATTGAATATTGTGGTCTCGCTGTGCCTCTCCAGGGAGCTTGTAGAAGTGTAGCCAGTGGCAGCAGTGGGGGGTTAATTTCACTTCTTTGATATTCTGTGCTTACCTCCAAGCCTAGGGGGGTTTGTCTTTAAAAGTGTTAAATCTTCTATTATTTCTGCTAAATATCTGAGCTGTTGATGGCTAAGATTTACCTGCAATCAACTGAACATATAATCTAAATTAAGCACACTTTTATCTTCAATTTTCATATAGTACTGTATTTTATTTATGTTTTTCATGTAATATTAAGTGAATTGAATATTATGGTCTCGCTCTGTCCCTACAGGGAGCTTGTTAGAAGTCTAGCGAGTGGTAGCAGTGGGGGTTAGTTTCACTTCTTTCATTTTCTGTGTTTAACTCCTAGCCTAGGGAGTTTGCCTTGGCATATAAGTTTTACATCTTGCATTATTTCTGCTAAATATTTGAGCTGTGGGTGGCTAAGCTTTATCTGCAATCAACTGGACATATAAGCTAAATTAAGTACACATTTATCTGCATTTTTTTCATATAGCGCTGCATTTTTTTTCACTGAATATTAATTAAATTGAACATTGTGGTCTCTGTGTTTCTGGACAGGGAGCTTGTTAGAAGTGTAGCCAATGGTAGCAGTGGGGGGGCTAGGTTCACTTCTTTGATATTCTGTGTTTAACTCCTAGCCTAGGGGGGGTTGTCTTGCTATGTAAGTGTTACATCTTGTGTTACTTCTGCTAAATATCTGAGCTGTTGGTGGGTGAGATCTACCTGCAATAGAAGGAACATATAAGCCAAATTAAGTACACTTTTATCTGCACTTTTTATATAGTACTGCAGTTTTTTTTATTTTTTTTTTCACTTAATATTAATTGAACTGAATATTTTGATCTCTCTGTGTCTCTACAGGGAGCTTGTTAGAACTGCAGCCAGTGGAAGCAGTGGGGGGTAGTTTCACTTCTTTGATATTCTGTGTTTAACTCCTAGCCTAGGGGGTTTGTCTTGCCATATAGGTGTTACATCTTGCATTATTTCTTTTACGTATATGAGCTGTTTGGTGGCTAAGATTTACCTGCAATCAACTGAATGTATAAGCTAAATTAAGTACACTTTTATCTGCACTTTATTAATATAGCACTGTATTTTCTTTATTTCTTCACTGAATATTAACTGAATTAGTTTGATCTCTCTGTGTCTCTACAGGGAGCTTGTTAGAAGTGTTGTCACTGGAAGCAGTGGGGGTTAGTTTCACTTCTTTGATATTCTGTGTTTAATTTAGCCTAGCGGGGTTGTCTTGCCATATAAAAGTGTTACATCTTGTGTTATTTCTGTTAAATATCTGAGCTGTTGGTGGCTAAGATTTCCCTGCAATCAACTGTACATATCAGGTAAATTAAGTACACCTTTGTCTGCACTTTTTCATATAGAACTGCATTTACTTTATTAATTTTATTTGCAGTTTGTTTTCCAGGATAGTGCATCGGGCTACAAGGAGCCCACTTTCAATGGAGTCCTTGGGAGAAAAGCTCCAGAGAAATACAAATACACAGTACAGAAAGCACAAATCCATAATACCCATTTCAATTAAATGCTAAATACATATTTTGTATAGTACAATCCCATATTGCACAATTCAAACAGATGTCACATAATACAGAAATAAATTATTTTCATTAGAAAAATTACATCAGGTAAATTTTTTTTAGGGAATTACAATGAGGTAAGGATGTAAGATTTTTTTTTTCCACTGAATATTAATTGAATTGAATATTGTGGTCTCTTTGTGTCTCTACTTCTTTGATATTCTGTCTTTAACTCCTAGCCTAGGGGGTTTGTCTTGCATATAAGTGTTACATCTTATGTTATTTCTGGTAAATATCTGAGCTGTTGGTGGGTAAGATCTACCTGCAATCGAAGGAACATATAAGCCAAATTAAGTGCACTTTTTTCATATAGTACTGTAGTTTATTTTTTTTCACTGAATATTAATTGAACTGAATATTGTGGTCTCTCTGTGTCTCTACAGGGAACTTGTTAGAAGTGCAGCCAGTGGTAGCAGTGGGGGCAATTTCACTTCTTTGATATTCTGTGTTTAACTCCTAGCCTAGGGGGTTTGTCTTGCCATATAAGTGTTACATCTTGTGTTATTTCTTTTAAATATCTGAGCTGTTGGTGGCTAAGAATAACCTGAAATCAACTGGATGTATAAGCTAAATTAATTACACTTTTATCTGCACCTTTTCATATTGTACTGCATTTTATTTTATTTTTTTCATTGAATAACAGAAGTGAATATTTTGGTCTCTCTTTGTCTCTAAAAGTAGCTTGTTAGAAGTGTTGCCAGATGTAGCAGTGGGGGGTAGATTGACTTCTTTGATATTCTGTGTTTACCTCCTAGTCTAGGGGGTTTGTCATGCCATATAAGTGTTACATCTTGTGTTATTTCTGCTAAATACCTGAGCTGTCGGTCACTAAGATTTACCTGTAGTCAGCTGGACGTGTAAGCTAAATTAAGTAAGTACACTTTTATTTGCAGTTTTTTCATATAGTACTGCATTCTATTTATTTTTCTCACTGAATATTAATTGAATTGAATATTGTGGTCTCTCTGTGTCTCTACAGGGAGCTTGTTAGAAGTGTAGCCAGTGGTAGCAGTGAGGGTTAGTTTCACTTGTTTGAAATTCTGTGTTTAACTCCTAGCATAGGGGTTTGTTTTGCCACAAAATTGTTACATCTTCTGCTATTTCTGCTAAATATCTCAGCTGTTGGTGGCTAAGATTTACCTGTAATTAACTGGATGTATAAGCTAAATTAAGTACACTTTTATCTGCACTTTTCTATATAGTGCTGCATTTTACTTATTTTTTCACTTAATATTAATTGAATATAATATTTTGGCATCTCTGTGTCAATACAGGGAGTGTGTAAGAAGTGCAGCCAGTGGTAGCAGTGTGGGGTAGTTTCACTTCTTTAATATTCTGTGCTTAACTCCTAGCCTAGGGGGTTTGTCTTGCCATATACATGTGTTACGTCTTGTGTTATTTCTTCTTAATATCTGAGCTGTTGGTGGCTAAGATTAACCTGCAATCAACTGGATGTATAAGCTAAATTAAGTACACTTTTATCTGCACTTTTTCATATAGTGCTGCATTTTATTTATTTCAGTGAATATGAATTGAATTGAATATTGTGGTCTCTGTTTGTACAGGGAGCTTGTTAGAAGTGTAGCCAGCATTAGCAGTGGGGGTAAGTTCACTACTTTGATATTCTGTATTTAATTCCTAGTCTAGGGGGTTTGTCTTGCCATATAAGTGTTACATCTTGTGTTATTTCCGTTAAATATCTGAGCTGTTGGTGACTTAGATTTACGTGCAATCCACTGGACGTATAAGCTAAATTAAGTACACTTTTATCTACTCTTTTTTCATATAGTACTGTGTTTTATTTATTATTTGTACGGAATATTAATTCATTGAATATTGTGGTCTTTCTGTGTCTCTACAGGGAGCTTGTTAGAAGTGTAGCCACTTTGTGTTGAACTCTTAGCCTGGGGGGTTTGTCATGCCATATAAGTGTTACATCTTGTGTTATTTCTGCTAAATATCTGAGCTGTTGGTGGCTAAGGTTAACCTGCAATCAACTGTACGTATAAGCTAAATTAAGTACACTTTTATCTACACTTTTTTCATATAGTACTGCATTTTATTTTTTTCACTGAATATTAATTGAATTGAATATTGTGGTTTCTTTGTGTCTCTTCTTCTTTGATATTCTGTGTTTAACTCCTAGCTTGTGGGGGCTGTCTTGCCTTATAAGTGTTACATCTTGTGTTATTTCTGCTAAATATCTGAGCTGTTGTTGGCCAAGATTTTGTGCAATCAACTGGACATATATGATAAATTAAGTACACTTTTATCTGCACTTTTTTCATATAGTACTTTATTTTATTTTTTTTTTCACTGAATATTAATTGAATTGAATATTGTGGTCTCTCTGTGTTTCTAAAGTTAGTTCCCCACCCCCTTCCCTGTTATTGTTGTGGTGTTAATTTTGCTGGCTTTGAAATTGCATGCCCCTCTTGTAAATTTGTGTTTCGACACCCCTTCTGGGCCCATCTCATTTGCTCACTCAACTGAGTACAGTGAGATTATATTTTGATTTCAGGCACTCCTACTAGTCCCATCTCTTCAGCTTTATCTACTGTGTACAGAGACAGCATTTGGGAAGGACAACTCCTGTAGCCTCTTAATCCTGCTCTGTCCCCTCTCTCAAAAATATATATATACTTTATTCAGCTGTTCTTACTGTAACTGTCTTAGTTTGCTGTTCTGTGTGCTCTTATCTGCTCAGTTGCTCTTACTCTGCTTGTTAGTAGCCTCCTAATGTACTGCCTTCTGCATTTGTTTTTAGTCATTTAATTTAATTGCCAAAAAAAATATATACAAAATTCTAAGCTTGTTTACTACCTTTCCTTTAATTAGTCTAGTCCAGATACAGATTTGCTGTATCCAGGACTGTTTGTAAGCTTTTGAGCCCCCAAGCCTTTCTGTGTTGGAGGGAAGCCTTTTAGCTGATCAGTGAGAATGGTAAGCACTAGGTATCATATCTACACAAGAGTGGTTTCTGGCCAAGAAATTGTAATTTATTGGCCGTTTGGGCAGTTTTTCCATCTCTTTCAACTTTCTGGTTTAAAATCCCACGTTTGCGCTTGTTTCCCACCTTTCCTGTAACTAGTCTCATCCAGATACAGATTTGCTGTATCCAGGATTATTTGTAAGCTTCTGAGCCCCATAAGCCTTTCTGTGATGGAGGGAAGCCTTTCAGCTTATCAGTGAGAGTGGTAAGCACCAGTTAGCCTATTTATTTATTTTATTTTACATTTGTTGATTGGGCTAGTCCACCTGGATATATCTCCATTTTCAGCAGAGGCTCGGGGAGAAAAGTTCCAAAAATAGACATAGACTATACATTACATTTATACATATAAGATGCAAGTATTGAATTCATTAGAAAATACACATTGACATGTACAATGACATAAAATCTGACATTTTAAAACATACACAGTTCATGGGCTATCAGAAACATTCAACCATGATACAGCATAAAGTAACCTTGAACCTAGGGATACAGAAGAGAGTTAGTTTGGGTAAGTACAGGGACATAGCCAGTTTGTTTTGAAGTACTGTTTAAGGTTATTTTTGGATAGGGTTATGGAAGAAATCAAAGTAAGATCAGTAGGCAGTATGTTCCAAGTTTTGCCAATGGAGTTAGAGAACAAGGAGTCACCGGCTGTATTATTGGTTTTAGCTATTTGTACTAGAAGCCTGTTGAATGAGCCTAGGGTCTTAAGGTTGTTGTATGGGGTGATAAGGTTCTTAAGTATGGGAATATTTTCAGGTTGGTAGAGTATTTTATGTGTAATTATAATTTGATTGTATTGTAGTTAGTTGGGCAATTCTAACCATCCTAATTGGCTCAAGTTATGACGGTGGTGAGTTCTGTATGTAGCAGCTTGCCAGTTTAAGGTCATTTTTGCTCATTTGTAAATATGGTGGAGGCATAAAGGAGGGTAGAGAGTAAGTGGGTACGGGCAATAACAGTCCTAGCTAGAGGTGTAAGGAAGGGCTTAATCCTGTATAGTGAGTCAAGTTTTTTACTGACTGTTTTTATAGTATGGTTAATATGTAGATCAAATTTCAGGTTATCAATCAATACCCCTAATAATTTTGTGGAGGGATCAGGAGATATGATGGTGCCATTGTTTGACTTAACAGTAGAGGTAAGTGGGGAGTACCTATGGGTAGGAGAGAATAGCAGTAATTTTGTCTTTTTGGGATTCAATATGAGTCGATGGTTAAGGAGCCAGTTTTCAACAATGTTGAACAGTTTTTGGGTTAGCGTCTGTAGATCAGCGGGGGAAGTAGCTGAGCAAATTAATGTGGAATTGTCTGCATACTGAATGCAGTTAGCATTTGGAAAGACTAAGTGCAGGTCATTAATAAAGCTTAAAAATAGGAGAGGTCCTAATATGGAACCTTGTGGAACACCAAGGGTAATGGGAAGATGGCTTGATATCTTGGTTTGCCAAAGAACAGCCTGTCTATCATTTCGGTAAGATTGGACCCATTGTATAGCCAGATTATCTAGAGAAAATTATCTAAGTATGTTTATGAGTAGTTGATGGTTTACCATGTCAAAGGCTTTAGAGAGATTAATAACGAGGGCTGAGGAAAGAATGTTATTATAGCGATTTCTGTTAATGGCATCAGAAAAAGACAGGAGGGCAGAGGTGGTGCTATGAAATGATCTAAAGCCATGTTGAGAGTTGGCGAGTAAGTTGTTTTGGATAAGATAGCTCAGCAGTTGTCTATGTATACATTTCTCCATGATTTTAGCCAGGGGTGATAATATGGCTATGGGTCTATAATTTGATAATTCATTGGAGTGACCACCTTTATGTAGAGGGATAATATGAGATATCTTCCAAATAGAGGGGATGAAACCTTCGGTTATAGTTCTATTAATCAGGATGGAGATGGGATAGGCTATGGCATCCGCAGCTTTTTGCAGATATTCTGCCAGTAAGAGATCAGCAGAGAGGGTGGTTGGTTTAAGTTTCTTAATAAGGATTCAAACAAGGGATGTGGGAACAGGTTGAAGATGAAAAGAGGATTAACAGTTGGGTGTAAAAGTAATAGGACTTGAGCCATCAGGGGATAGCTGGTTGGCTAAAGATTGGATGGTTTCAGTAAAGAAATTGTTAAAGGTATTGGCAACTTCTTCTGGACTATTGTAGTTAGTACCTGAGGAGGTCGGAGTGGTGGATTCTCCTGAGTGCAGTAGTTTATTGATACCTGCCCAGAACTTTTGAGGTTTGTTTTGCTGGGTTTACTGTAGTTGGTAGTAACAGTTTTTTTTTTATCTGACAGAATGATTTTTTTTGTGTCATTCCTTAGTTGTCTATATTTAATTTGATCTGCAGGGTTTTTTGTGGTACGCCACTTGTCCCATACCTCATTTCTGAGTAGGTTTTTTGGTCTGGACTCGTTTGTGAGCAATGGGGCATTTTTTTGTTTTAGTTCTAATTGAACATGTTGGTGCATGGTAGCTTTGGATGGTTAGAAATTTAGTATTAAAGTGTGTTACTGCTTCCTCCAGGGGCAGGTGGTTTAGGACTAACCAATCACATAAACTTGGTTCATTTTGGAAGTTATTAGGGTTGAAGTTTTTTTGTTCCTCACTGTCTTATAGGTGAGTTGGTTAAGTATGTCAGCCTTATGACTAATTATAAACGTAAAAAAGTGGTCACTTATAATGTCAGGGACGGTCCCCGCCTTGTATATTTGGGGATGACTGTTAATGAGAATCCAGTCTAAGGTACTTTCTTTGTTGTTGGGTTTGTTGATCCTGGTGGGGGAGGTAATGGTCTGAGTAAACCCATGTAGGTCAACATGGATAGTAGGGTGTTCAGAGGAACAGCTGTTCCAATCGATGTTAAAGTCACCAAGGACTATGGTTTCTTGGGGGTAGTTGACAACCAATATTGGATGTCCTCAAGGATGTTAATGTTGTTACCTGGAGGTATATAGACACAGATGATATATAGGCATTTACATTTATTGATTTGTATCTTAGCAACAAGTATTTCAGCATTACTGACTTGGGGTGGTTGAAAGGTTTCTGTGATCACCTGTATGCCAGATTTATATAAGACAGCTATCCCCCCTTCCTAGCTTTGTGGTCAAGTCCCAATATATTGTAACTGGGTGGTATTACTTTGTTGTCTTGTATTGTTGGTTTTAGCCATGTTTCAGTGAGACATAATATATCTAAAGAGTGAACAAGAGGGCATGGAAGTGGGGAACCTTATTATTTATACTTCTAATGTTTAGGTGGCCGATCAAGAGTGAGTTGTGAGTTCTATTTAGGGTTTTTAAGTTAGAGGGAATAGTACTGTTAGGTATTGGGTTATTGGTAGTGGTTGGTCCAGGGTTTGGATGAATGTCTCCATCTATTATGAGGTTGTGTTGTATTCTAAATATAAGTTTTTGGAGTTGACTTAATACGTTCTGGTACTTCCTGGGTTTTGGGTTTATGTATCTAGTTCAACTGAGTCGGCGATATTTTGTAAATAAGTTATTTGGTAAGCAAGGTTTGTTTACTTGGTTTTGAAATTTTGGCCCACTTGGAGTGGAGGAGTGGATTTTGGCCCAGAAATTGTAGTTCATTGTCCGTTTGGGCTGTTCTACCACAAGAGGAGTGGATTCTGGCCCAGAAATTGTAGTTCATTGGCCGTTTGGGCAGTTTTTTCCATCTCTTACAACTTCCTGATTTAAAAAGCCCACATTTGCGCTTGTTTCCCAGCGTTCCTATAACTAGTCTAATCCAGACACAGATTTGTTGTATCCAGGACTGTTTGTAAGCTTCTGAGCCTCCCAAGCCTTTCTGTGTCGGAGGGAAGCCTTCTAGCTTGACAGTGGGAGTGGTAAGCACTAGGTAGCCATCTGCCACAAGAGGAGTGGTCTCTGGCCCAAAAATTGTAGTTTATTGGCTGTTTCAGCAGTTTTCCATCTTTTTCAACTTTCAGGTCTAAAAGCCTGCATTTGCATTTTTCCCGCCTTTCCTATAACTAGTCTAGTCCAGATACAGATTTGCTGTATCCAGGACTGTATGTAAGCTTCTGAGCCTGAAAGCCTTTCTGTATTGGAGGGAAGCCTTCTAGCTTATCAGTGGGTGCGGTAAGCATTAGGTAGCCTATCTACCACAAGAAGAGTGGATTCTGGCCCAAAAACTGTAGTTTGTTGGCCGTTTGGACAGTCTTTCCATCTCTTTCAACTTTCTGTTTTAAAAGCCTGCGTTTACGGTTGTTTCCCACCTTTCCTGTAACTAGTCTAGTCCAGATACAGATTTCCTGTATCCAAGACTGTAAGCTTCTGAGCAGTGCCAAAGTCTGCTCTTCAATTTTTCCCTTAGATCTGCTAGTTCTCTCCTATCCTGCACTTTTACTAGCTTATTAGTCTAGCACTTTACCAGACTTCTTGTAGCAATTACTGTTGCACACAAAAGTGCTATCAGCATGAAACGTTCCACAAGGAAACAGCTCCAGTACTTATTATTAATGTCCACCCCTCCAGGCATGTCTAAAGGTCAGTTCCCTTTGCTTTCTCCTATTAACCTGGTGAACTTGGGCATCCTGAGCCAATGTAACAACTGCCTCATGTACACTGACAACCCTCTCCTTTTACCTCCCAGCACTCAGACTTGCGAGAGATGCAGTTATACATCCAAACTGGAAGCCATGCATTCTCCAGCCAAGACCGGAATAACTGGTCAAGAGGAGAAGGTCAACACTTGCACCATACCACATGGAACACACTGCCCTCCAGAACATACACCAGCACTGCCTTCACATTAAAACACAAACCACACACCCACTTTCACGGAGGCTCTCAATAAAAATCTACTCAAACAGCAGAGACCTCCAAGGCAGAAACGCACTTGACCACCACAACACAACACTAATCACGAGGCACATAACTCTCCTAAACAGTGTGCCATTCAACCAAAGCCCCTAATGCAAAACAGCATGCCCTACACATTAGTCATAGGTGACTTGATAGTGAGGCACACTGATGTCCCACTTGCTAGACTGAATAAGGAGAAAGTAACAGTCAGCTGCTTTTCAGGTGCCAGGATCTGCCACATAACGCATGCACTCAGGTCCCTCAACAGCTGGTACAAATATGACTCAGTCATTGTAGATGTGGGTGTGAATGACCCAAGACATATCTCCCTGAACTACATGAAAAGCGACATGAAGGAGCTC
The DNA here is from genome assembly GCF_019279795.1 of Protopterus annectens. Lineage (NCBI taxonomy): Eukaryota > Metazoa > Chordata > Ceratodontiformes > Protopteridae > Protopterus > Protopterus annectens. Next base: position 1,897,440,458 of record NC_056741.1, read on the forward strand.
TCGGATTATGTAGCCCAGGCAGGTGTGACCCTAGCCCTGAGCACCATCCTACAATAACCCAGAATGATACCACAGTACAAGCAGAAAATGATCAATTTCAACAATTGGCTAAGTTTCTGGTGTCACTCTAAGGGGATCCAGTATCTGTCTGCCTGGGATGACATGATTGACAGACCTCGATTCTTTGCCAGAGGTGGCATGCATTATTCACACCTGGGCTTCCGGATACTGGCCAAGGCTCTTGCCACCCCTATAGTGCCTTTTTTAAGTGGTGTTCCAAAGACCAAATTACCACCATAACAGCTACAAACAAATGCAATCTGAGGGTCATGCTGCTTAATGCTAAGAAGTCCGAATCTCAAAATGCACTCGCTCGAATCACTTCTTACAATGGAGAACATCGACATTTGTGCTGTAACAGAGACCTGGTTCAAGCAGCAGAAAGCGCTCCTACACTACCAGGCCATAACTCTTTATACACCTTTCGTCCCCAGAACTTGGACCGAAACTCCAAAGGTGGTGGTTGTTTCCATTTTCATAAAGAATACGCACACCTCCAGACTGGTAGCCCAACATAACGCATCAGAGATACTTCAGGAGCAGGTAAGACAGCGATTCAGGTCATAGCCTGCTATAGGTCCCCAACCATGTCCCAAGACTCGCACTTCACATTCCTAAGCACCCTGGGGAATACTAGGGTCCAACCTAACACTCATACTCGGCGACTTCAACTACCCCACCATTAACTGGGAAAACTAGTCAAGTATCAATACACTTGCCCAACGTTTCCTGGAGTTCATTAATTCCAAAGCCCTGGACCGGCTCGTTCTTACCCCCACTAAAGGTAGCAACATCCTTGACCTGGTCATTACTAACACTGGCGACCGTTGCTCTACACCAATAGTCAACTCCTCCCTAGTTAGATCCAACCACAAACTAATCACCTTGGAAATCCACATCCCATCCCACCCCACCTGCAAAGGTATCCATCATGAAAAACTTCTCCAAAGCTAACTTTGGGCTCCTAAAAACAGAGGTGGCTAACTTCATGGCACCCATGCAAATGGAGAATAGTTGCATGACTACCGAATAATTCACCAATGCACTGTACGAATATGTACACAAATGCATGGATCTCACCATACCCAATATAACCAAGACACTCTCCTCCAAAAAAAAGGAAGCTAATCTGGTGGTCCCCTGCCATAAACAAACTCTACAACAGGAGGAGGAAACAGATGCAGAATAAGATAAAGTCCCAAGTGTGGAAAAACTCCCTTATCAGCCTCAACAAAAAGTTGAGATCCCTCATCAAATCCTCCAAAGCTAGCTATGAAAACAGAATTGCAGCAGACAATAAAGACAACCACAAAGCCTTCTACAGTTATGTAAAAAATCCCCATGGCAATACCCAGATTTGCTCTGAGCTAGTACTCAATGGTACCTCCTATACTGAGCCAACAGATATTGCCAGTATACTAGCCAACAGATTCAGTGCAAACTTTACCCCCCCAAAGGACCAATCACAATACCAGTAGATTGCCAGGTGTCCAGTATTACTGCTGCACAGGTTAAAACAACACTGTCCAAGGCCATGAATACAGCTTCTATTGGACGTGAGAATATCCCTGGCTGTTTTGTACATGAACTACAGAGTGAACTGGCACCTCATCTATGTGCCCTGTACAATCACAGCCTCACCTTAGGCTTTGTCCCTACCAAATGGCGCACTGCTACTGTCATCCCTCTCCACAAAGGAGGAGCGACTACAAACATTGAGAACTATCACCCCATTAGCCTGACGAGTCTGATATGCACAGCTATGGAACGCATCATTATGGACCTAGTAAAGAGGGATATAGGGAATCTCCAAACTCTGGATCCCACACAGTTTGGTTTTGTGAAGGGTAGATCATGCCTGCTTAACTTGGTCAACTTCTTTGAGTCAGTCACCAGAGCTGTGGATGAAGGCAAGGTGGTTCATACAGCTTACCTTGATCTGGCCAAGGCCTTTGATACCATTCTCCACTCAGGAATCATAGAAAACACACTAAGCTAGGCATCAACCACTGTATCACTAGGTGGGTGGCAAACTGGCTCACAGATAGAACCCACCGTGTGAAAGTAGCTGACTCCAAGTCAGACTGCCAACTAGTCAAGAGTGGAGTCCCACAGGGTTCGGTCCTGGGTCCACTCCTGTTTGGTATCTACTTCTCTGAAGTCCAGGCCAACATGAAGGGACTCTGGCTGATAAACTTCGCAGACGATTGCAAGTTGGGAGCTATTAACTCTCCAAGTGATGTTGACATCCTACAGAATGGCCTCACTGAGACCAACGACTGGTGTCAGAACCATGGCCTTAAGCTCAATGCCAAAAAATGTCGTTATTCCCATTGGGAAAAACCTGGTTCCCATGAATTACACTGATGGTAGACCACTGAATGCAATAGGCATTATAAGAGATCTGGGAACACAGGTTGACAGCAACCTCTCTTTTGATCACCGTATGGCTACTGTGGTCAGAAAGTCCTTCTATGTGGCACATCTCATTACTAAGGGTTTTGCATCCAGGAATAAAGAGGTCATTGTCTCCCTCTACTCTTCCCTAATTAGACCAGTCATTGAGTACAATGCCCCATTTGGCATGTACCTCACTAGACACCTGCAACAACTGGAGAGGCTGCAAAAGTACCTCACAAAGAGGATCCTAGGCCTTAAATACTTGTCCTATATGGACAGACTCAAAAAACTCCAACTATTCTCTCTCTCATATCGCCTACTTAGAGGCGATCTCTGCTTGACTTACAAAGCCATGTCTGACCCAGCTCTGTTAGAAATGCTACATCTGAAGAAATCCCAATCTTCTGCACCACACGCTCCAGAGACCTCAACCTCATTACCACAATCAACAGAATATACTGGAGGGATAGGTTCATAACTCAGCGAATGCCAATGCTATGGAACAGACTTCCCATACATGTCAAGCAGAGCACCTCGCTGACCCTCTTCAGGAGAAATCTTGATGGGTGAATGGGAAACAGAAAATTCACTCCAGGGATAACCCCAGTGGCTCTACTTGACAGAGGCACTGGGAATTAAGGTCGGGTTGCACAATGCCAGGGTAATCCTATGGCTAGGCTTGTAAAGGCCCCAGGGCCATTAGCCTAGTACACACCTATGTATCTAGGAACACTTCGGAATCCTCAAATAGCTTTAATTAATGTTAAAAAGTAACAGAGTGAAAAAATGTGGTCATTTTCCTTATTTTATAAATTTTATGCGATTTGGACTTTATTTCAAACATTTTCCTTAGTTATTCAAATATTTTTATCAATATGTTGCAGTTTCGGACATTTTGTTTAACTAGAAATTTGTTTAGAGCATTCTGACTGCTTTGCTTTATATTTTGTGAATAAGAAATCATTTAAGTAAGCTTTGGTACCAGAAATTCATTTCTGACCTGTTTTTGTGAGTTCTACGTGCAGCAGGGATGATCCATTCCTCTATATTCCTCCACCATTAACTGTGTGCCTTCGGTCCTGAATATGGATCCCATTCTGGAACACCATGTCACTCATTTTGTTTCGCAAGTAAAGACAAACAGCCTGGGTAGTTTGTTTATATGCTTTATTATGTAGAAACACATCAGGAGGGATAGCAGCAGTACAAAATACAAAAGAACTGATTAACTGACAGACTACACAGACATGCATGCTTACATCTCAACAAGTTACTACAAAATGGCAGTCAGGCTCTCACATGCTCAGTATTTATACACTTGTGCAAGTCCCTAGAAAGCTTCCTAAAGGGATACATACATATTGCTCTTCAGACAATATATCTATGTCCCCAAATGTGCAACAAAATCTAGAATATTTAGTATTTTTGCTTGGAAATGTTTACATATTTTTACACCCCAAGTAGACTCCAAAGAAATTTTCCTCAGGTAGACAGCAAATGTAGGTGTGATGGGGAAGAAAGAGGTAACTGGGAACTTTCTTGAAGTGTGGTAAGTTGGTGGACTTTACAGATTCCCTGCTAGATGCACTGTTGGAGATGCCAGGTGGGCAGATTGGTGTGACAAAGGCCATGATTTTTCTGAGCGATGATACAGAAAAAGAAGTTATGTACCTACCATAACGTTCCATGTTAGTTGTCTTCATCTCGCCTTCTTTCTTGCTTGTTGGGATCAGAGCCAATCCTTGGCTCTGACTCTGCCATCTTCTATAGCTCGAGAGCTGTTTTCTGGCTCGAGGCTACCCCTTATCCCATGATGCCTAGCGCAAGCTACCCAAATCTAGTTTGCAATAGCTAACCCCAGACATAGCTAGAGAATCAACCTGTCCAAACAAACAGGTTGAGCAAACCTGTAACATTCACTCAGTCAGTATTGGAAACACACCAGAGAAAACTCAGCCAGTGAAACCAGGACTCCTCTCGGTCCAATAGGACAGGGGGACGGAGGATGGGACGCAAGAAAGAAGGTGAGATGAAGACAACTAACATGGAACGTTATGGTAGGTACATAACTTCTTTATGTTAAGTTGTCTATCTCACCTTCGTTTCTTGCTTGTTGGGACAGCGTCCCTAGCACCTACAATCCTGGGTGGCTCATTGGAACAGACTCTTCAGAACAGTGGAACCAAAGCTAGCTCTACTCCTGGAGACCATGTCTAACTTGTAATGAGAAACAAAGGTATGAGGATTTGCCCACGTGGCAGCGGCACAGATAGAGTCCAAGGGCAACCTAGCCTGGAAGGCTAATGAGGTAGCCAAAGCCCTAGCAGAATGACCTTTCGGTTTGATAGACAACTCTTTGTTTCTTAGTTGATAGATGAAAGTAATAATGTGAGACAACCACCTGGACAGAGTCACTTTGGAAACTGGAAGACGCTGTTTGCCCCTAGCATAGGAAAGGAAAAGTTGGTCCGACTTTCTTATATCCTTCGTTCTATGCAGGTAAAAATGCAATTGTCTATGAACATCCAATTGGCGTAGTTTGTATTCTGCATTGTTCGTGTAGTTAGGGAAAAACACAAGGAGGTCTATAGATTGGTTTAGATTATTCTCCGAGCAGACTTTGGGAAGGAAGGAGGGATTAGTTCTCAGGGCAACTCTGTCCTTGTGAAAAACTAAATACAGAGGACGAACACTCAGTGCATGAAGTTCCGAGACACGTCTGGCTGAGGTAATAGCTACCAGAAAGAGAGTTTTCCAAGATAGGAACTTAATGGAGCATGATGCAGCCGGTTCAAAAGGGGGCATAATCAAGGAGCCTAGCACCAAAATAAGGTCCCAAGGAGGAGGGGGATGTCTTACTGGGGCCAAAGGAGAGTAGTCCCTCTGAGAAATGCTTTACACAGCTTATGAGACATAATGTTCATATTAGAAAAAACAACATGAAAATTAGAGATGGCCGCTAGTTGAACCATGATTGTGGCAGACGCGGACCCGGAATGGAAAAGTTCTGTTAGGAACGCCAAGATTTCGTGCACTGGAGCTGAAAAGGGGTCTATGTTCCTAGCCTCTGCCCAACAAGAGAAACTTTTCCATTTGCTAGCATAAGTCTTCCCGGTGGCGGATTTGTGAAAGGAGACAATAATCTCACACACGGCTGGGGAAATGCTGGGAAGCCTGGCTAGGTTGGAATTGGATCAACCAAGCTGTGAGCTGGAGTGTATGGAGGGATTGATGCAGCTCTCCTGATTGATGAATCAGTAGGTCTGGAATAGGATCAAGGGTCCAGGGCTGCTTGATGAGGTAACGATGCAGGAACGGAAACCAAATCTCTCAAGGCCAGTAGGGGGCAATGAGGATCATTTTGCAACCCAACGGAATAACTTTCTGTATGAGTTTGGGTATAAGAGGGAACGGAGGGAAGGCATAAAGAAGTCCCTGAGGCCACTCGTGGACTAGAGCGTCTCTGGGAAGGTGATCAGGAAGCGGTAAAAGGGAGAAGTAGTTGCTGCATTTGGTGTTGAAGGGGGTGGCAAACAGATCGCAGCAAGGCTGTCCCCATTTGCGGAAGATCAGATCCGCAACTACCTGATTCAGAGACCACTCGCGAGGCATGAGAATAGCTCTGCTGAGCCTGTCCGCTATGACGTTGGACTTTCCAGGGATGTGCGTCGCAATCAGAAATCGTTGGGAAGAAATTGCCCCCTGCCAGAGTCTGAGTGCTTCTCGACATAGGGGGTAGGACCTGGTTCCGCCCTGTTTGTTGATGCACCACATCACTGACATGTTGTCTGTTTGAATTGCAATGGTCCCAGAAAGGAGAGAGTCCTGAAGGGCTTGCAATGCTAGGAGCACGGCTCTCATCTCCAAGACATTTATGTGCAGATGGTACTCGTGAGGCTGCCAAGTGCCTTGGACTGTCCTGCCCTGATAATGCCCCCACAACTCTATCAGTGAGGCATCCGTGGTCACTGTGGCAACCGGAGGGGACTGAATGAAGGGTCTGCCTTGAGTCACTAGAGGGGAGACCATCCACCAGGAACGGTGTCTTTTGCATGCTTCTGTAATCATGATCATATGAGACATGGGGAGCTGTTGAAAGGACCACTGTGTGAATAGAAGCCACTGAAGGATTCTCATGTGAAAACGGGCCAGAGGTATCAGAAGAATTGCCGCTGCCATAGAGCCTAAGGTTTGGAGGACACACCTGGCTTGTACCCATTTGCACTGCATGAGGAATTGAACCTGCTGGTGAATTGTGGACACCCTGTCCGAAGGTAGCTTTGCGTACATGCTCCTTGTGTCTAAGTTTGCTCCTATATAAGTAATAGATTGACAGGGCAACAAGGCAGATTTTTTGAAATTTATAGTAATGCCTAGCTGAGAGCAAACTGAAATTGTGTAGCCCCTGACTTGAAGAAGTTGATGCCTGGTAGTAGCAGTGAGGAGCCAGTCGTCTAGATATGGAAACACCTGGAATCCCTGATGCCTCAGGTGAGCCGTGACCACTGCCATACATTTGGTGAACACCCTGGGGGCTGTGGTGAGACCAAAGGGCAGAGCTCTGAACTAATGACTGGCTCCCAGCCGGAAGCGAAGGTACCTCCTGGAGCGTCTGTTCATCTTGATATGATAGTACACATCCTGGAGATCTATGAAGCACATCCAGTTTGTCCTGACCCAGAAAGGGTAGAATGGACTGTAGTGTGACCATCCGAAACTTTGTTCTTTAAACAGACTTGTTCAGTCTGCTGAGATCCAAAATAGGTCTCCAGTCCCCTGTCCTTTTTGGTACCAAAAAGAACCTTGAGTAAGTTCCGGATCCGTATTGGTCTGCTGGGACTTCCTGGATGACTCTTTTTTCTAGCAGTTTTGAAACTTGTATAGCTGCTTGGTCCCTCAGATTGGGTGGAACATCTGGGGGGGACTTGCATGACAGAAAAGGGGGTTGAAAGAATGGGATTCTGTAACCTCCGGATATGATTGAATGTACTCATTTGTCTTGCGTTAGGTTTAGCCAGGCCTTTGGGTACATTGAAAGTCTTCCCCCGACTGCCTCCAGAGGCGGACAGTCGGGCAACACTTCAGGGATGCTGGAAGGGCTTGTCAGAGAAAGATTCTCTGCTGCACTGATTCTGCGGACCCCCTCTGCCATGAGGGCGGCGTCTGTTGTTATTGTTATTTCCTCCTCTGCCCCTGGAGGAAAAATCACCACGTGTGTCAGGCGAAGCTCCCTGGGATATGCAAAACCACATTTTCCCACTCTTCTGACCCTTGGGGTATGGTCTAGAAGGAGTGGAAAAATGGACTCCCACGGCAGAGAGAGTCTTGCCTTCCTGCTCACACCTAGTGAGAGTGTCTTTCACCTGTGGTCCAAAAAGAAAGGAACCGTCAAAGGGAGTGTTGGTGAATGATGCTCTGAAGGGTTCCGCAAGGTTACACAGCCGCATCCATGCATGTCTCCAAAGTGCCACACCTGTACCCGCGGCTCTACTTGCACCATCGGCTGTGTAGGAAATGAGCCTCATGGAGGAGTTGACTACTGAGTTAAGGGTTGCCAGCTGAGAAGCCACTTTAGCTTGAGCCCCTTCAGCTGATGGATCCTGAAGGGTATCTCCGAGCTCTTTTAGGAGATCCCTCTGAAGCCTGGTGAAATGGCATAAGTAGTTCAGTGACCTCATGGAGAAGGTCACTGAAGCAAACATTCACTTCCCATATCTGTCCATGGTCCTAGACTCCTTGTTAGGAGGCTGGACAGAAGAAGAAGTTTCCGCTAACTCCTTTTTAGTGGCTGCTGCTACCACCATGGCATCCACGGGAACACCCTTAGCAAGGAACTGTCTGTCCGGGGGAGCAGTAATAAACTTACCTGGCCTCCTCGGGGTTGGTTACACTGTATCCAGGGCTGACCAAGCCCTTCAAGTCACCACCGACATTAGTGGATCGAAGGGCGGAGAAACCCAGGAGGTGGAGGGTCGGGAACTGAACGCATCCAGGAATACAGATTTGTCCTCGGTAGGGGCAAGGGTATTCCAGTTCCCCCTCTGCTTACGCATTTCTAGGATGTCCACAAAAGAAACATCTTCAGAGGGGGATCTCTGGGACCCTTCCGATTCATCCAAATCCGTATCCGAAGTGACAGACTCGGGGGGAGTCAATGTGCTTCCTCTTGCACTGCTTCTTCTGAGGGGGCTCCTCTGAATGATCAGGGGAGGCCTCGGAGGAAGAGGAAACACCCAGTGGGGTGATCTGGAGTGCTGGTTCCCCACGCTTGTGATCTGGAGGAGGGACAGAGGTTGACGCATGCACTATGGGAGACTGAGCCAGTGGGGTCGAGGGTGGAGCTGACTGGGAGGCCAGCACACTCCCCATGACATTGAAGGCATCCCCACCACGATGCAGAGAAGGCTCCGGCTTTGAAGAGACTGGAATCCTCCTCCGCACCGAGGGAGACAGCTCCGAGGCCGATGTAGGAGCTGAGCTCACCTGCGCCGACGCTCTGAGAGGGAGAGCGGGGTCAGACAAGGGTCTGATGCCACTCACCCCCTCAGAGCCGACGAGGGAGTCTTGGTGCCCGGATCCCTCAATGGAAGGCACCATCGATGGGATCAGAGCTGATGACGGATCCGAAAGAGAAATCATAATCGGAGCCGACGGTTCCACGACTCGAACCCCAATAAACACTGGCTCCGAGCTCAATGGAGTCGGAGGAGGAACATCGATAGAAATGGACGAAGCAGACACCTGATGAGGAGGGCTGGACAACATTTTGGCCAGTGCCTGCGACTTCAACAACCTACTGACCCACTCTCTCCACGTCATGGTCTGACAGCCTAGAGGACTGAGAAGAATGTGAAGATCTATGACTACGGTCACTCTGCAAAAGGGGAGACCGAGGAGACGAATGAATGGAGTCTAGCGAATGGGACATCGGCCTTTTTTTAGTCCTTGACGGCTCCGAAGGTACTGGTGGACGGACAACGAAGCAGTTTCCTCGGTTCCAGCCGGAACTGAAGAGGTAGTAGGCAAGTTAGGGGCCAATGATGGCTCCGAGCTGGGAGCCGACGATTTGGCTGGTTTAGGGGATTTCACTGGCTGAGCCTTGGCGGGTGAATCCTGAGGCTTGAGAAGACCTCTCAAAATCAGTTTATTCTTGCGTTCCTGCAGAACTCTTGGGCTAAATGCATGGCAGATAGAACAAGAGTCCTGCAGGTGCACAGCGCCTAGGCAATAGACACAAGAAGTGTGCCCATCTGTCAGAGACATCTTCTGACAGCATGAGTCACACTTCTTGAATCCCGACACTTTAGTTTCTTTAGACATACCCTGTCTAAAAACTTAGACCAACAGGCCACACAAAAATTGACTCAATAAAGTTAACACGCCAGCACACTAAGTACAAACACACAAAAAAGGCCCAATAACTTCGGGAAAAAGAAAACGGACAACACTATCACTAAGGTAACATATATATATATTTTATATATATATATATATATATATATTTTTTTTTTTTTTTTTTTTTAAACTAGGGAGCTTCTAACTGAAACGGCTACCGACCAAAGACTAAACACAACCACAGGGGGGAAGGGGGAGGGGGAGGGGAGAACTCTCTAATTTAAATGAGTTCTAAGGGGGAAAACAAGTACCAAACACTAGTTAACTGTACTACTTATCGCTATGTAAATATTACAACAATTATAGACCAAAGACTAAACACAACCACAGGGGGGAAGGGGGAGGGGAGAACTCTCTAATTTAAATGAGTTCTAAGGGGGAAAACAAGTACCAAACACTAGCTAACTGTACTACTTATCGCTATGTAAATATTACAACAATTATATAAAACAGCAGATATCTAAAAGAAAACCCTAATCTGACACAAAAAAGCAGATTAATAAAGTTATACAAGCCTCAGCCAGTAACCATGAACCTCGCAGCTGAAGCGGCAAATGAGATCTGGGTCGCTAGCGCTAGGCATCATGGGATAAGGGGTAGCCTTGAGCCAGTATACAGCTCTCGAGCTATAGAAGATGGCCGAGTTGGAGCCGAGGATTGGCTCGGATCCCAACAAGCAAGAAATGAAGGTGAGATAGACAACTTAACATCCGGAATTGCCTAGACATGTTTAGGCCTTGCTGTGTCTAATGGTGACTGCCAGAAAGCAATTACTAGAAAATGGAAATCAAAATCTAAACCAACTATACTAGAAGTAGTAAATATAGTAACAGGGATAAAACAACTGGCATTGAGGTATTTAGAAAAGGGTAGGAGCAAACTGCATAGGAAAAATGGGAATTGTGGGAACAATACATACTGGGTAGGAATGAAGTTTAAAAGAAGGCAGGACTTAAATGAGCTATGTAATGTCTGACTGAAAATGACTGGATAGATAAGTGATATATAATGTTTGCAAATGGGAGAATGGCAGTATGGTTTGTGACGTAAAATGTTTTCAACTAGGATTGTGTCGGTGTGGTTTTTTTTTTTTTATATAAATGCATGACTGCCTATGTCGTAAGTCGTGGTTTAATAAAGATGTTTCGTGTTTAAAAAGAAAAGTCAGGAACTGAATAATTTATGTAATGTTGCTTAGGTTATATGATACATAGCAATATATGTGAAGTAGAATGTTTGTAAAGATGAACTTGTTAAAATAGTTTGATTACTTTTACATAAATGTAAATTTGCCTATGCCACAAGTGAAAATTCAATAAACGTGTTTAAAATAATAATAATAAAATAAATAAATAATGGGTCAGTGGATGCCTTGTATGCCAGACAGAGGTCACTTATAGTGACAGATTTGAGTTGGTCCATGGAGGACATGTTGTTTAGGCCTTGTATCTTTTTAGTAAGGTTTCTCTGTGGGTGTTTCAGTTGTTGCATGTGTCGGGACAGATACATGATAAAGAGGGCATTACATTCAATGACTGGCCTAATGAGGGTTGAGTTAAATGGGACAACAGCATCCCTAGGTCTACACACAATTACTTTGTTTATAAAGCTGTGCAGTATAGAAGGACTTTCTAACAATGGACACATTAGTCAAAGGTTAGGTCACTGTCCATATAAATTCCCAAAGCCTGAACAACTGATTCTTTGGGGCATATTATCAATGTGGTAGTTCCCCAGGGTAAATGAACTTCCCAAATGATACAATAATGTGTTTTTTCTTTTTTTGCATTGAGTTTCAGTCCATGATTTTGGCACCAGTTATTTGAGACAAAGCTCCCTGCAGGAACACTAAATCATTTGAGGATTCAATGACTGCTCCTAGCCTACAGTCATCTACAAACTTACTTGGCCAGAGCCCTTTGATATTGGCTTTTACTTCAGAAAAGTAAATGTCGAACAGGATAGGTCCCAGTACAGAACCCTGGGGACTCCACTGGTAACTGACCTCTCTGTTAAAGTAACTTCTCCTGTTTTGATTACCTGTGCCTTATCTGTGAGCCAGTTGGAAATTCAGCAGGTGACAGAGATTTATTCCCAGTTTACTTAACTTTTCTAATATGCATGAGTGGTGAATTGTGTCAAAAACGGCCAGATCGAGGTATGCAGTGTGTATTATTTTGCCTTCATCCATTGCTTTGGTGACCTTTTCAAAAAAATCCACCAAGTTGAATTAACATGACCTTCCCTTGATGGATTCAAACTGAGATGGGGCCCAATGTTTAGAGGTTCCCTATGTCCTGACTGATTAATTCCATGATAAGTCTATCCATGGCTTTGCAAATGAGGCTGGTCAGATAAATGGGTCTGTAATTGCCTAGACCTGTGGAAGGTCCTCCCTTATGCAGGGTAATGACTGTAGCTGCTCTCCATTCACTTGATACAAAACATGTATGGATGCTGACACTAAGTATTGTCAGGGGTGTGGCTAAATCATGCTTCATGCTATTTAAAATGCATTACAGGATACTGTCAGGGTCCATTAATGCAGTATTTTTTGCTTCTGCCAGCACTTTTAGGAATTGGTCTTGCGTGACAGCTGGAGGAGACAGTTTCATGTATAACTTGAGAGATAGATGGAGGGGAGAGAGGGGTAGAGTTAGAGCTAAATTTATCAGCCAGTAAGTTTGCTAGATCTACAGCCTCAGTGTAGGAAACATCATTCACTATCAGCTCAGTGCATTGCTGTGTTGTGCTTTTGAGATTATGAACATAACTAAAAATACCTTGTGACTGTCTTTGGCTTGGGTAGCTATTTTAGCCTCAAGCTTGGGTTTGGTGGATTTTATTAAGTTCCTGGGGGTGTTTGTTTATTACAGTGACAAGGACTAACATTCTGAGAATTCTTCTTCTTACGTTTGGTCAAAATTCTCTTTCTTTTATTACAAATCTTGTTGATATTATGGTTCCACTGTGTGGGCTTGCTTCTGGGGTTTGTCCTGCACTTGTTCCTTCGGGGTACAGCTGCATCTATGGTACAGTGTGGCGGTGTACATTTCTGCATATTCAGTGGGGTTTGGTGGGGATTTGAAGATTGCCAATATATCACTTAGGAGTATGCAGTTTATCTTAAAGAAATTTCTAAAGCTACGTTGGGTGGAAGGGATCTCTGGTTTCAGTTTTATTTAAAAGAAAATGGCTTTTTGACTTAATTTTAAAGACTTTTCCTCCTTTCAGAATTTCCTTGTCACCCTGTCAGATCCTTGCTGCTTAAATTGGTTACTGGAAAAGGGATCTGAGGAGGGAAAATTAGTGCTTGCTATTGAAAAAGAGGACTGAAAAATAGGTGTCACTCCTAGAATCCGTTTTCCCCTTTCATCACACATCTTAATTACCTCAGCTGCAGAAGGGCCAAAGGAAACCTCTTTATGTATGGAAACATGTAAAATCTCAGACATCATCATCAGGCAGATTTTGAGAATGAAGCCAAGCATGTCTCCTTAAATCTGATCCAGAAACAGCAGTTCTACAGTAACACAGCAGTAGTGCAAGTACAATTTAAAATATGCTTCATCACCATAGAAACAGCTATCACAGAAGCATTGAAGAATTCTTCACCTCAGACAAAGGAAGATAACCATTAACTTTTGCATGTTCTCAAATGATAATAGTAACATATGAGTTTGGCAGTTTAAAAATCTGAAAGTTTAAAGTACTACAAGATTACATTTCTTCTCCAGTTTATCTACTGCTTTTCCATCCTTGTCAGAGGGAGTGGGATTAACAGGAGTTTAGCAGCAGCAGATATGGCAGAGTAATAACTTGCTGGACCTACGTTTGGAATAGAAAATAGATGTTTTTACATTTGGGGTACCTTGTATAATGGACTTCTTGAAAGCTGAATATCTGATAAGCTAACAGCAGTAACAGAACATTCTCTAAAGCAGGCAACACTGGAAAAACAGCTGCAGCTTTAGACAACTGAAGGTGTAACCTGGATAGATAAAGAAGTTATGTACTCACCATAACGTTCCATCTGAGTAGGTAACTTCATTTGTCTGCAACCTGTGGGTATCGGATCTGATTTGGATCCGAGCCGGCAGCTTTCCTAGCAAAGATCCGAGCTCCAAGCTCCTCCCCTACCCATAATGCCCTGCTACCTCCCTCTAACCCTCAGATCGAGTTTGCCATAGTATCATAGAACACTACTATAACACAAGGAAAAACTGCATGAACTTTCTAACCTGATGCCATCTGGAAAGTGACATAACATGATCCTTCAAGAACAAACTAAAGGTCCGGGGGATGGAGGGAGGGTTGGTTGCAGACAAATGAAGTTACCTACTCAGATGGAACGTTATGGTGAGTACATAACTTCTTTATCTGAAGTAGTTAACTTCATTTAATCAGCAACCTGTGGGACAGAGTCCCCAGCTACCACAACTTGGGAGGCCCTTATGGGAGGATATTGAGGAGCACTGTAGAGCCAAAGGACGCCCTTCCTCTGGAAATCAGATCCAATTTATAATGTGTAATGAAAGTATGAGAGGAAGCCCAAGTAGCAGCTGAACAAATGTCATCCAGAGGGACCTTTGACCAGAAGGCCACAGAAGTAGCCACAGAACAGATAGAGTGTGCCCAAACACGCACGGGCTCAGGTCGACTAGAGCTTCTGTATGCAAGAAGAATGCATTGTGAAATCCACCTAGCTAAGGTTACCTTAGTCACTGGTTTACCCAGACAGGACTTAGCAAATGAAACAAAGAGCTGTTCTGATTTTCGAAAAACAGCTGAGCTGTGTAGGTAAAATCGTAACTGTCTATGTACATCCAAGCAATGGAGTCTATACTCTCCTTTGTTGAGATAATTAGGGAAGAAGACAGGCAGGTTGGTAGATTGGTTGATATTGGGTTCAGAAGCCACTTTAGGTAGAAAAGAGGGGTTAGTCCTGAGGGAAACTCTGTCTTTATGAAAAATGATGTATGGGCGCTTACTGCAAAGAGCCTGAAGCTCCGATATTCTTCTGGCTGAAGTAATGGCAATCAGGAAGGCAGTTTTCCAAGATACAAACTTCAAGTCAACCGAAGCTGCGGACTCAAAAGGAGGACCAGTCAGTGCCTGGAGAACTAGGGTTAAATCCCATGGAGGGACTGCTTCCTTAACAGGGGGTCTCAAAAGGAAGGTACCTTTCAGAAAGGTCTTGCAGATCTTAGATGATGCCAGAGGCCCAAATTTGTTTCCAATGTGAAAGTGGGAAATTGCTGCCAGTTGAACTTTAACAGTTGAAGAGCTAGCTCTCCGAAGGAAAATTTGAGATAAAAAATCGAGGACTGCTGGAATAGGAGCCGTAAAGGGGTCCAAATTCCTATGCTCCTCCCAGATAGAAAAACGTTTCCATTTACTCTTGTAGATTTTTCTGGTAGAGGGTTTATGAGCTGCCACCAGAATGGCTTTAACCGAGGATGAGATACCGGGAGTCCTAGCCATCAAGGGAACTAGATCAACCAAGATGAGAGCTTGATGTTGTCCAGGTCGGGGGTCCTCAATCCCAGGGGATGAGAAATCAGCTCCGGAAGGGGATCTAAGATCCAGGGAGGATGCACTAGATGAGACCATAGACAGGGGAACCATGTTCGACGAGGCCAGAATGGGGCTATGAGGATAACTCTGCTCCCCAACCGACGAGCTTTTTGCAAGAATTTTGTCATCAACGGAAGAGGAGGATAAGCATAAAGAAGACCGGATGGCCAAGCATGAACTAGAGCATCTCTGGGGTTTTCCCCTGGTGGGGGAATTAGAGCGAAAAACTCGCTGCACTTTGCGTTCGAAGGTGACGCGAACAGATCGCAGCAAGGTTGACCCCATCTGAGGAAGATCTGTTTCGCTACTAAGGGGTTCAGAGACCACTCGTAGGGCGAGAGGATAGTCCGACTCAGCTTGTCCGCAAGGAAGTTTGACCGACCCGGTTTGTGCGTTGCTATGAGAAAGCGGTTGGTGGATATCGCCCATTCCCACACTCTCATGGCATCTCGGCAAAGTGGGTAAGATCTGGTTCCCCCTTGCTTGTTGATGTACCAGACCACTGACATGTTGTCTGTCTGAAATGCAATAGTCCCCAGAGGAAGAAGGGCATGGAGAGCTTGCAACGCTAGAAGCACCGCCCTCATCTCCAGGACACTGATATGCAAAAAGGTCTCTGTGTGAGTCCACGTGCCTTGGACGGTTCTGCCCATGCAATGCCCCCCCTACCCAAGGCAAGACGCATCGCTGGTCACTGTGACTTGGGGTGGGAACATGGAGAAGGGGCACCCTTCCTGGAGATGCTTGGAATGGAGCCACCAAAGTAGAGATTCCCTGCAAACCCTGCTGAGAGGTCCATTGGAGAATCCTCATATTCAGACATGCGAGCGGAGACAAGTTGATGGTTGCTGCCATGGACCCCAGAGCCCTCAGGACTAACTCCGCTGGAGGGGCAGAGGACTGACGAAGAGCCAAAATATGTAGGTTTAGATTGCGCAGTCTGTCCGATGTCAGAAAGACTTTGGACTGATTTGTGTCTATCCTGGCTCCTATGAAATCCAAAATTTGAGTAGGCTGAAGGGAGGATTTCTTGTGGTTGATCGTGATCCCTAGATAGCAGGCGAGATGTAGGAAGTAGTCTCTCGTTGAACATAGTAGATGCCTGGTGGGGGTGGCTATGAGCCAGTCATCCAGGTAAGGAAAGACCTGAATTCCCTGAAGCCTCAGGTGGGCCGCTACAACTGCCATGACCTTGGTGAACACCCTGGGGGCTGTGGTGAGACCGAAGGGTAGGACCCTGAACTGATAGTGGCTGGCTCCCAGCCGAAAGCGGAGGAACCTCCTGGATCGCCTGCCCATTAGAACATGGTAGTATGCATCCTTGAGATCTATGGAGCACATCCAGTCGTTCTCCTGTAATAGTGGGAGAGTGGATTGAATGGTGACCATCCGGAACTTCTCTTTGGCAACTGACAGGTTCAGTGTGGACAGGTCAAGAATTGGCCGTAAGTCCCCCGTCTTTTTTGGCACCAAAAAGAACCTGGAGTAGAAGCCTGATCCGGATTGACCGGGGGGACGTGCTGGATGGCTCTTTTTTCTAGAAGTTCTTTTACTTCTAGGGCTGCTACCTCCCTCTGATTGGGTGGTACATTGGGGAGGTGCCCCGACCAGGGGGGAGTATTTAGGAATGGGATTGAGTAACCTCTGGATATGATCCCGAGCACCCAGCGATCTGTCATAATGGACTCCCAATGTGTTAGGTGTTCTGAGAAGTGCCCCCCCCGACTGTCTCCAGAGAGGAGCAGTCAGGCAACCCCTCAGGGTTGCTGTACAGGTCGATCGGAAAAGGGTTCCCTCGACCCAAAATTCTTCAGCCCCTTTCTGCCTCTGGGCCGGCGTCCACCCTGTCCTCCTCTGCCTCTGAAGGATGAGGGATCCGGAGCGAAACAGGATTGTTGGGATTTCCAGAACCACATCTTCTTCTGTCCTCTTTGGTTCCTGGAAAAGGACCTCTGAGGAGCCGAGAAGCGGATCCCAATGGCAGACGGTTTCCCGTCCTTCTCGCTCTGGAGTAGCGTATTGCGGACAGTCTTGCCGAAAAGCGTAGAACCGTCAAAGGGGGCGTTCGCGAAGGATGCCTTGAAGGGTTCCACAAAGTCGCAGAGACAGAGCCAGGCTTGTCATCATAAGACAATGCCTGTTCCGCTGGCTCTAGCCACTCCTTCCGTGACATGGGAAAGAAGCCGCATAGAGGTATTCGTAATAGACTTAAGAGTGGCCATTCGTGCCGAGAAGGTCCGTTTGTCCTCGGCCGACATGGACTCTGGGGGTGACCCAGTGTACTCTTGATTAGGTCTCGCTGTAGTCGAATCACGTGTGCCATATAGTTCAGTGACCTTACAGAGAAGGTCGCTGAAGCGAACATCCGCTTTCCAAGGCGGTCCATTGCCTGAGACTCCTTGTCTGAAGGATGTACCGAGGAACTTTCCTGTGCTAATTCCTTCTTGGTGGCAGCCGACACCACCATGGCATCTACAGGGGCACCTTTGCTCCAAACTGTCCTGTCTGTGGGGGGGCTGAGAATCCTGTCCGGTCTCTTGGGTATTGGCTCCACAGTGTCTGGCTCCTTCCATGCCCTGGTAGTTATGAGGTCCACCAGGTGATCGGCGGGAGGGGACACCCAAGAGGTAGATGGGCCTGTGTCGAACCCCTCCAGAAAGACAGACTCGTCTGAGGAAGGCTTTTGGGCTGACCACCCCCCTCTAATACGAAACATTTCCATAATGTCTCCGAAGGAGACGTCTTCGGAGGGGGTGACCTGGGGGAACCTTCCCCTTCCTCCAAGTCCATGTCTTCTGTGAGGGACTCGGGTGAGTCCAAGTGCCTCCTCTTGCACTTACGTTTGTGAGGGACCTCCTCAGGGGGGCTGTCCGAGGAGGGCTCACCAACAATGTCCTGTTCCTCCATGGGAACCATCTGGGACATAGGCGCAGGCTGTCCTTGTGGCCGGATGATGGAAGATAGGCCCGTCTGAGAGGGAATGGCCGGTGGATCCGTAGCCAGAGCCAGGGACCTCGAATCCCTCAAAAGAACCCTCTACATGACGTCGAATGCCGAGGGTAAGCTGCTCTCCCTAGGATCCGAAAGCAGTCCCCTCGCATCCGGTGCATGGATCGGCACCGGAGATGACCCGATCAGATCCGAAAGGGCAGTGCGGCCCGACCTCAATGGAGCCGAAGGCACACTAACCCCTCTGGATCAGATGCTCATCTCACAGCCCTGAGAGCTCGGATCTGAAAAGGGATCCGACAAACTCGAAGGTACAGTCGGAGCCGAAGTAGGAAGCACTGTCGGCGCAGACACCACCCCGGCTCCGAAGCTACTCGGATCCAACAGCTCCGAAACCCGGTAGTGGGTCAGAGAAGGAGCAATGGGGGCGAAAAAGGGGGTCGAGCTCCCCTCCCGGAGGGGGGAGGCAAAAGAACTCACATCTGCAGCTGGGCCTGAAGAAATCGATGCATCATCCGATCCATATGCGCGTCAGATAAACTTCTAGTGGACCTGGATGAGGCTGCCGAGGCTGGCCAGGAAGGCCACCTGGATGACCTCAAAGGTGACCGGTTCTCCTCCTCTGGCTCTGGGGAGAAACGTGGAGATCGAAACCTGGAGGGGGAAGACCCAGAGACCTTAAGAGGGGAGGCTAGCTGCTTAGATGGTGGGGCTGAGGGAGCTGAATCGGCCCACCTTTTGTGTTTATGATGCCTGTCTCTCTCCCGCTCTTTATCCTTCCTGTTTTTTTTCCTCGCTTCCCTTTCCTCCTGAGCCGAAGCGGGGAGTTTGAATCCCGGCCAGGGAAGCGGGAACGGTCGGTGGGGCAGCCGCAGCCATGGCTGGCGCCACGGAGGGGGAGGAGGACAAAGCTGAATCCGACGGAAAAAGGCCCGCGATGACTAGCTTAGTCCACCTATCCCTCAAAGCCCTGGGGTTAAAGGCTGCACAGATAGTGCAGCCTGAAGAAAGATGGTCTACACCCAGGCAAATAACGCGAGTGTGGCCATCCGCTGGGGACAGATTATGGCCACACTCGGAGCATTTTGAAAAAATAGCTTTTGGGGCCTCGGACATACTAATAAGATTAGGCTCACACGCACACATCATCACACACAGACAGAAGGGGGGAGGGGATTTAAATTTACACTAACTAAAGAATTAAAGATAAACTAAAGATAAACTACCCAGATAGATAGGAGAGAAGGGGTGTCACACACACTCAGAAAAAGTGAATTTAAGTGGAAAAAAGTTAAACAATCTACACAACTCACAAAACCCAATGTTAGGAGCTCGTTCTCAGATGCTTCAAGAAGCCGCGGCAAATGAGATTTGAGGGTTAGAGGGAGGTAGCAGGGCATTATGGGTAGGGGAGGAGCTTGGAGCTTTGCTAGGAAAGCTGCCGGCTCGGATCCGAATCGGAACCGATACCCACAGGTTGCTGATCAAATGAATTTAACTACTTCAGATATATGGGTCTACTATACATACAAACCAAGTCCAAACTAAATGAAGAACACAAACTACTGAGCGAAAAACAAAAAAGGAGACTCCCAAGAAACTTTAATGAAGTGAGCACTTTCGTACAGAGCAATGTCAGTACTTCTTCAGACTTTACAAAGAAATGCAAAATAATGCATTTAAGTACAAGCCAACTGAATCACATGATATTAATTGATTAATTAAAAAGGCCATCAAAATGATTTCAGAGAATTCCCATAGAAACCAAAATGGAATACCACGATCACATACTAAATACTAAACATAAAAATTATTATAAATCTATTATTCATCTTAAAAAGGTCACATAAAAAAACTGAAAAAGAAAAAAACCTTTCTGGTAAATCGTGTTGCTCATATCATACAAATTACCTCATTAAGCTCCTTAACTTCAGCATGTATGTTATAGTGCATACATCATTGATACCTGGGTATCTAAAAGCATCTACTTTGAGTTATCATAATAATTCACATCTCTCTAGCCATAAAGAAATGATAAGATCATAAAAATATTTTTTTCTTTTTCAGCTTTTTATGTGACCTTTTTAAAATGAATAGTAGATTTATAACAATTTTTATGTTTAGTATTTGCTTGTTTGTGTCTTTCAGCTTTTCCCGGTTAGGGGTCGCCACAGCGGAACTCCGGTCCGCTAATGACTGGCAGTTGATTTTTACATACCGGCTTGCCAGGCCTGATGCACAACCTTCAACAAAGGTACGCCCATTCACGCATGTCTCCACGCAGAAGACGCTCTAGCTGAGAATCGTAGTATTTAGTATGTGATCATGTTATTCCATTTTGGTTACTATGGGAATTCTCTGAAATAATTTTGATGGTCTTTTTTAATTAATATCATGATCCAAGTGCACCCAGAATATGGGAAAAAGATGAATAGTCTTGGAAACAACAACTGGCCAAAGCAGAGTCTCCCAGCAGCAGCTGAGGCAGAAAAGGAGCCAGCCTCACCCCCAAAGACTCCTTAACAGACAGTAACTCCACAGGTAAGCCAAGGAAGAGACACTGAAAATGGGAAGCAGAGGGTGATTGAGTCATAATGTGTAAGGTACAGAACAAGTGGTTCTGAGGTAAATAAACCGCTGACAGTCACCCCCACAAGCACAGTATCCTGCCCCAAATACACAAACATTGCAGTACTGAAAAAGGTTTTAGTGAAAAAATGACACTTTTCCTTGCAAAATTATCACACCAGCACTTATGTTCCTAGGTAGTTACTAGGCTTGCAGTCCAGGGGACCACTAAGCAGCCTTGCCGAAGTTCACAGTTGCTTCCAATCACTGTCAGGTTAAGTGACTTGCTCAGGTTAAACAATGAGTAAATGAGGGCTGAGAGAATCAAACCCTGTAACACAGGAACTACAGCTCACAGCCCTAACCCTCTTCACCAACCGCTAGACTAATTTACATAAGAACTCCCTCACAAATTCAGTTACAATCCCACAATGTTTAGCTTCTTAACCAAACTTAAATTCTATCAAAAATAAACAAGTTGTCCTCATAAAAACACACAACAGTGAAAGTTATTTCCAACAGGGGACTTATCAGCCTGACTTGTAAGATCACTAGCTGACCAACAGTTTTGTGGGGAATACTGAAAGTGAGCTCTCTTTGATGGTTAAAAATCTCTGAAGCTATTTACACTCCAAACATCCCTTTATGGTGCTTTGAAAGTTAGAGCACATGTCTCCACACCTTTGTGAACGTGGCAGGTCATAGGTGGGTTGGACCCATACAGTGATTTATGTTTGTACATCTTATCTTCCTTAATAAAGATATGAAGTAGAGCTCTGCAAATGGAACAGCAGATACTGTCCGCCTTCGGTATACGAAGAAAATACCTTGTGGAAATCTGACATTTGAAGGCAGAGATAAACAACAGATAAAGCATTCCACATCCATACTATCTAAAAAAGTTATTTTCAGATAAAATGCACTTTTGAAACGTTTGTACATACAGAAGGAATTCAAATGTTTAGCCAATGTCCAAACAGTGTGATTCACTACGGTAGCAGATAGCTTTAATGTCAACACATTAAACATGCAAGTGTACTTGGAAAGAATGCTGAAAAGAAACTCCAACAGAAAAGTTGCAGCTTTCACACTTTATTATATTTTGGTGGTTATCCAGAGAAATAAATACCCTGTATTACCTTTTCCTGTTAAAGGTATTATCACAGTACATTTTCTTACATATTAACCCTGAGGTACATATTTTACAATTACTGATAAATTAGTTTTTCTCTGCATTATGTTTGGCAGAAGCACAGCATGAAAAGCAGGACAGCCATACAGTTAAGAGGATTGGGCCCACCTCATAGTAAGGCCGGTACTTGCACAGCAGCATTAAATGAACAAAACACAAAATAGTGCATTGGGAAAGCAAAATATACAATAAAGACATGGATTCAAGATAATGCAATGGTGACAGCATAGATAAAGTTAGTTGGTACTTTATGAAAACAATTTAACATTTTAGTCACTTAAAATTATTTTCTTAACAATTGTACACGTTTTAATTTCAATAAAAATATATAAATTATTAAATGTAAGATATGAAACACTACAAATTAGTATTCAGTGGTTATGTGCCAGCACCCTTCAATCGTTCTCATTTTATTTTTACTTTTTTCACAAATACATCTCTGAAAAGTGTTAACACAGAATGACAGATTTTCTTTTTCTAGAATATAGCATCATTTTATTTGTTAAAGTAACACTAGCAGTGACCCCTTAAATTAAAGTAGTGGAAAGCTGTGCACCTAAAGAATCCTCAGACAGTTTCCCCTCATAGTTCAGTTCCAGATATTACCATCTGTAGAGGGAACAAAGTTAACAGAAAGTGAGCATTTCTATAACTTAGAAGGAGTAGTGGCTCCAAAAATAAAATATCTTCAAAATACAAGAACAAATTAAAAACAGACTACATAAAACCCTAAACATTGGAAATACATTTTTTCTAATAAATACTACTTCATACCAATAGGCAGACATTTCCCTGCTGTTTCCAGTCAGTAATACAATACTTTTATTTTTAAAACAATCTCAACAAATCATTTTAATAGCTCACAACACAGTAAAAACTAAGGGTATGGAAGGCAGCATGTGCAGATCTTTTAAAAATATCATGGAAAAGGAATGAGCAAGTGAACTACAAATCACAGAACCTCACATGTATGGAGCTAAAGTGTTTGGCCATACACTTAAAAGGAAATGGCTTCTTTCTATGTGCACACAGACACTGACAGGGTTAGCACAAAAGGCCCAGGAGTAGGTGTTCGCTCTTGTTATAAAGCTGTAACCTTACTCTGATTGTGCTAATGTACAAGTAATTCAATGGGCAGTATTTAGCAGACAGGAAAAAATAATTTTTGAGGAGAAAATCTCCTACGCCTTCACAGTTTTACACAGTTTGCACCCAAAGTGCACACTATCTGTAGTGAATAGTAATCTCATAACTTCCACCTCTTGTACAGCTACTACAAAACCTCAGTAGTCTGGTCAGCTCTAAATACACTTGCTCAAATATACATACAGAAACCCTTTTTAAAGCGGCAATCTCTTAGCCCAACACAACCACTTGTCAAAAGTCATTTACTCTGTGGTCAGCCAGCTACCTAAAATACAGCAGTGCTTGCTTATTTTAACACTCCCATACTCTCAGTTAGCAGATGGCACTATGGTAGCAGAAGGTTGTGTCAGAAATATATTGATGTTCCCAGAACCCCCCTCCCCCACACCAACACACACACACACACACACACACACACACACACACACACACACACACAGACACACACACACAGACACAGACACACAGACACACACACCTCCAGGTATTACTTTGTACTCAGGGAAAACAGATGAAGCAACTCATCTGCTGTTCACCAAATGGGTGTCAGTTTGTATCCTGATAAACATAGTAATATTATTCTAACCTTTGCGTTTGTGCTAAATTTTATATATACTTGTACGTATGGTGACCCTTAATAGCCCCTGTGGGGTGCACAAAACTACTGCAGAGCTAGGGAATCATGGCAAAAGGACTCTCACATAGCTGCCCCAAGTGGAAGAAGCCATACCCCTTCTGGTGAGAATGCAGGATCAGAAATAGACAGCAGATAGACATATTCAGGATCATGGAGACCACAGCCTGAGTAACAGAGACATGGGAACAACTGGAAACCCTAGAATTAGACTTGCCCACCAGTGGTTGTGGTTTCTTTCTTTTCTTCTTTTTTTGTTTTATATCAAGAGTGAACTGCAATGACAATCTATGTTAAAAGCTTTGAACTTTGTTGAAGAATACATTTTAAAATGTGTCAGTGAGCTAAGGCTTAATGAGTCTAAATAGTTAAAGTAAAGCCAATTTTTTTTTTTTTTACAAATGCAACCTATATGTATTCTATGGAAGCTGGTAAAAACTGTTAAAAGGTGGGAAGGTTTCCTGTTTTAAGAAAAATGGTCCAGGCTGTTTGAAGAAGTCTTGTATAGATGAAAGTGCTCACAGTCAGAATAATAAAATTGTGAAGGAGCAGTTTATGATGTGTTCTTTTAAATTTTAAGCTTTATCATAGGAATCATTTTATCATAGGAAATAACATTTTTGACAGTGGCATTAATCTATTCCCTGAACAGATGGTACTGCAAGTAATTTCTGGTACATTTATAAATCCTCCTACAGGAAAAAGAAATAACTGTACATGCCACAAATGTAAAACCAATAGGGCTTTGCAGTTCTGACATGTTCAGTCTTGTCTTCCTTAGCAACTACTCAAACCATGGTACAGAATTCTAAAGAGATGTACAAAATTTCAAAGCAAACTAGTCATAAAAGTTATTTTTCATGGCACCATGCACATTGAAAGTTACTGAAAGGTCAACCCCATCTATGGATCAGTATTTTCTACATTATTTCAAAAGCCCCATGATTAGCTGCTGTTCATTGGATACAATCAAAGTGTGACAAATCAGACCACTAAATAGATGATGAAGGTAACATACAAAAGATGAACAATCCAAGTCCTGGCCCTCAATTAAATCAACCTGGATAGATGGCTATATAAGAAACACCACCTGTGAACAAGACCTAATACTATAGGGCCATATGAGGAGGTGCCTGCTTACACAAATTACACAGCAAGGAACCTGAGTTCAGATAACTCGGAAGCAAGAAAGAGATCATAAGGAGGGTAATGGCAGGAATAAGTCATCAGGCTGGACCCCTTCACAGCTTTTTCTGCGACAAAAGGACAGAGATCCATGGAAGGAACAGGCTTGTATTGGCTAACAACATTAATGTAAATGACAAACACCAGACAGAAAACATGAATGGAAGAAAAAGAAAAAGAAAATGCTGGAAAGTGAGAGAAGTGTGAATGCAAAAGAAAGTACAACTGTTTAAGTAAACTTACCATAACAGTAGATGTTTAAATGATCACTGCTGCTTTAGCCCTCGTTGGCTAATACCCTGCCAAGATATAACAGCCAGCCACTTTACACAGCTTCAGGGCACCTTCCATGCATCCAAACTGTCTGGCAGCTCGAGCTGAGCTGACTAAAAGATAAGTTTGTGTAACAAGCCCTTCAGAGCTCTCCTGCCAACAGAGTAAGGGAGGCTAAGTTCTGAAAGTACAAAGTTAGGAAGAAAAAGTAAATAACCACACTCTGGTATAAACAACACACCAAAAAGCAAGGGGGTGGAGGGAGAGTAGCAATTATCACTCAAGTATTCTACTCATATGGTACATTTACTTACATAACTGTACTACGCTCATCATATTGAGCGCTACTGCAATAGCCTTAGATATCCTGGTTGATTACCCCAGCTTACTACATTTGGGATGTGATAGAAGAAAAAGAGATGAAGAGGCCCTGGAGAACGATTTTTGCAAACCCTGATCTAAACCTAGAGAAATAATCAAGTTTACAGTGCTTTGTAAAAGTATGTACACAGGACCAAGTTGCAGCTTCTAGAATACCTCTAGACTCCACCCCTTTCCAAAAAAGAGATAGACAGATAAATCCAAGGCCCTGGCAGAGTGGGCCTTGACCCTGCTGTGAATAATTTTGTTGTGGCGAGTATAATAGAAGGTAATAGCCTTAGACAACCATTTGGAAACAGTCTGTGTTGACACAGGCTCTCCCTTCTTTTTATCTTCACAAGAAATGAACAAACTGATCCAAAGATCTAAAAGATTTAGTTCTGTCAAGATAGTACCAGAGTTGTCTGTGGATATCCAAGGTATGCAGTATCCTTTCTCCTTTGTTTTTGGATTCATGAAACAAAAGGGGGAGATGGGTAGCTTGACAAAGTAAACAAGGATACCAATTTAGGCATAAAAGAAGAATCAATAATCAAAGAAACCTTGTCCATGTGGAAAATGAGATAGGGTTAAGTCACTATAAGAGGATGCAACTCAGATACCCTTCTTGAAGGGGTCAGAGCAATCAGTAAAACTGTTTTCAATGTTAAGAATCTCAAGTCAGCCAGGTTACCTGGTTCAAATGGAGCAAATGTCACTTGAAATCACAACTTGTATAAGAGGTCTCTCAACCAAGAGACAGATTCCTGACACTTGGGAAAATACTTTGCAAATATATGAATGTTGTCTAAATATGGAAAATGTGGATACCTGTAGCTTGCAATGAACTACAACTGGAGCTATACACTTTGTGAACACTCTCGATACAGTGAGTAGTCCAAATGATAAAGGAGAGAACTGATAATGTAATCCAGACACACAAAATCTTAAAATAATGTAATCCAGACACACAAAAGCTTAAGAAACGCCTGAAGTCTGAATGAATAGGAACATAAGCATCTTTTAAATCTAATGTTACAAGGAAACTTGAATGAGAAGTGACATCATTTTGAAATTGGGCACTATCACAAACAGGTTTAGGAAAGAAATACCCAGAACTGGTCTCCAAACTTTTTCTTTTTTTGGCACTAAAAACATCCTTGAATAAAACCCCTTTCCCAACTGGGAAGGGGGAACAGGTTCTATCACTCCCTGGGCAAGGATGTTATGAAGGTCAGGTGGAAAAGAGTTTGGTCTATAGGATGAAAGAATTACTCCCTGAAAAGGAGGAAATGTCCTCCCACTGCCATCTATAATCTTGATTAATGATATTCAGAACCTATTTGTTTGAAACTATCTTTTGCTAAAGAGAAAAGTGGAGAATCACACTTTCTGAAAGAAAAAAAAAAAGAGGCTGCCAGGGGTGGGAGGAGGAACAAAGTCTCCAAAATAGTCATTCTGACTTACTGATCTAACTGTCCTTGCTTTGGGGAGTTTCCAGAATTACTCTTGGAATTCCTTTATCAGTTCTTCTTAAACAACTGTTTACCTGTATTTTGTTGAAACTGTTAATTTTGTTTCTTACCAAAACTGGCTGGAGAAATAGATAATCCCTTGGAAAACCTGGAAAAAGACGGCTGAAAAATCTTGAGAAATTCCCTGTATCAGCTTACCCCTTTCAACACACTGATCACCTCTGCAGCAGAAAAGCCAAAAACTAAATCTCTATCAAAGGAGAATTTAAAATCTCATTTTTATCATTATCTGGGAGGTTCTGAGAGTGCAGACATGCAACACCCCTCAAAACAGTATCAGTGGCCATAGCTCTTGAAGAAGTATCAACGATCATCAACAGTCTTCAACACACACTGTATACAGTGAGTAGTGAGTCAAACAACAGAAAATTTTAATTATTTAAAGCAGATTTCTCCTCACAAGAAGACACTGCTGACTGTGACCTCTACTTCGATCACCATGTGTCTGCTGTAGTAAGGAAAGCTTTCTATATAGCACACTTGATTAGTAAAGACATTGCCTCAAGAGCAAAAGAAGTTATAACCCCCCCCCCCCTCTTGGCAGTTATCTGGCCCACAATTGAGTATAATGTCCCATTTGGACTGTACCGTACTAAGCACCTACAGAAATTAGAGAGACCTCAGAAGTTTCTAACAAAGAAGATCAAGGAGCTCCAGCATGTGCCTTACACAGACCGACTGAAGTCCCTGTCACTATACTCTGTATCGTATAGACTTCTTAGAGAAGACTTATGCCTGGCCTACACAGCAATCCAAGACCGAAACCTAATGAACTTGCTACATATCCGTAAATCAAATGGGACTAGGGCCACCTGCTCCAGGGACCTAAATATGGCCTGCAACTTAAAAAGGACATGCTGGAGGGACAGATTTATCTCCCAGCGACAGCTGCATCTTTGGAACAGGCTACCGATTCATGTGAAACAGAGCACCTCTATGACACTGTTCAAGAGGAACCTGGATGAGTGGATGGGGCACTGTAAATTCTTACCGGGGATAGAGCCCACAACCCTCCTGGACATGGGCAGTCATCACTATACAATGTTGGGTATTGACTAGCATTTCTATGATATTACATTAGGATGAAATGGCTAGGCGTAAAATGACCTCTGGGTTGATAGCCTAGTAATCTCCTATGATCCTATGATAAAATATTCCTTATAATTTCACTATTAGTGAGAACAGGCCTTACCGTATGAGCCTGACAATTCAAAATTCTAAAAGTCAAAGTTGCAGAAGCATACACTTTTTTTCCTACACTTACCGATAATCTTCCTATACTTATCAGAGTGTGCAGGACTGGAATTAACTAAGTGTTTATCAGCAGATGGATTTACTAAAGCTACAGCTGCTGGATCAGGTTTGGGAAGAGTGTTTAAAAACCTGAAAGACTGAAGAACTTTATACATCCTATCTGCTTTTTTAAGGGCAGCAGGCTGACTGTCAGGAAAACAGCTGGCAGTAACACACATATCTTCCAAAGCTGGCAGAACAGAAGTGTGTGGAAATCCTTTCTTCTTAACAACTAACTACACTGGCACATTCTAGAAATAGTTTCAGAGAAAGAGAAAACTCCACAAGGATAATCTGAAGCTGCTTTTCCTCAGAGTCTAACTCAGAAATCTAAGGAAAGGAAAAAAAAAAAAAAAAATATATATATATATATATATATATGCTGAAAAATGATACAAATGCTGGTGAAAAGTAAAAATTTTTAAAAGTCACTTTTTCAAAGACAAATACAGTATAAATCACTTTAAAACACTTTTCCACCCCCACAAAATAAATACAAATATTCCACAGAAAAATGGTTTTCAGTTAGTTTAAACAATTTTTAAACTGACAGGAAAAGAGTGCTTTCATTTAAAAGTACAGTACAGTCTTGTAACAGTTCATTAAAACACAAACTCCTAGCTCTAAATTAACTTTCCTGAAGAGGAAGGTATTCGTAATAAACAAAACAAAAAAAAAAGTACAGAATGGAAGGCTTTTTTCCACAAAGGGAACATATCTGCCCTGCAAAGGAACAGCAGAAGCAGTCAAACCTCAATAGCCTCAAGAAGTGTCATACTCTTCGGCAGTAGTAAAGCTCTGACAGGCTTGGTGCCCAAACAA
Source organism: Protopterus annectens (assembly GCF_019279795.1). Classification (NCBI taxonomy): domain Eukaryota; kingdom Metazoa; phylum Chordata; order Ceratodontiformes; family Protopteridae; genus Protopterus; species Protopterus annectens. Next base: position 1,897,469,847 of record NC_056741.1, read on the forward strand.
TTGGGGAGCATGGAAAGTGCCCTGCAGCTTTGGACAAAACCCATATAGCTAAAGCTACTGAAGTAGTGATCAATATGATGAACATGTACAATAAAACAGAGGAAATCAAGGTTCGGTACCATTTCTGAGGGAACTACATTATGCAAGTAAGTCTAGAAACCTAAGTGCACTACATACAGACAGTACAAAAGGTGGATATGCAGCTGTAATGTACTGCACAGGAAATGGTGTAATGAATATGGTGATGGAAAGGATGGATGATCATCATCATCCTCTTTCGGCTTTTCCCATTAGGGGTCGCCACAGCGGATCATCTCTTTCCATTTCTTCCTATCCTCTGCATCTTGCTCTGTCACACCAACCGCCTGCATGTCCTCTCTCACCACGTCCATAAACCTTATCTTAGGCCTTCCTCTTTTCCTCTTACCTGGCAGCTCCATCCTTAGCATCTTTTTCCCAATATACCCATCATCCCTCCTCAGCACATGTCCAAACCAACGCAATCTCGTCTCTCTTGCTTTGTCTCCAAACTGTCCAACATGAGCTGACCCTCTAATGTACTGATTCCTAATCCTATCCATCCTAGTCACACCGAGTGCAAATCTTAACATCATTAACTCTGCCACATCCAGCTCTGACTCCTGCCTTTTTGTCAATGCCACTGTCTCCAACCCATATAACATAGCTGGTCTCACTACCCTCTTGTAGACCTTCCCTTTCACTCTTACTGGTACCCATCTGTCACAAATCGCTCCTGACACTCTTCTCCACCCATTCCACCCTGCCTGTACTCTCTTCTTCACCTCTCTTCCACATTCACCATTACTCTGAACTGTTGATCCCAAGTACTTAAACTCGTCCACCTTTACCAACTCTACTCCCTGCATCCTCACCATTCCTCTACCCTCCCTCTCATTTACACACATATATTCTGTCTTAGCCCTGCTGACCTTCATTCCTCTGCTCTCTAGAGCATATCTCCACCGCTCCAGAGTCTCCTCAACCTGATTCCTACTCTCACTACAGATCACAATGTCATCTGCAAACATCATAGTCCACGGGGCCTCCTGTCTGATCTCATCTGTCAACCTGTCCATCACCACTGCAAATAAGAAAGGACTCAGAGCTGATCCTTGATGTAATCCCACCTCCACCTTAAATGGATCTGTCACTCCCACTGCAGTCCTCACCACTGTCACACTACCCTCGTACATATCCTGTACCACTCTTACATACTTCTAGTATAGATAGTATAGATAGGATGAGACTCCTTTTTCTGCACTAACAAAAATCATTTCAACCTCAAAGTGGATGATACAGTGGACAGACTCTAGCGGGGGCCAGAGACACCGGACACATCTGCAGAGCCTATGTGGTTACACTATGCACTGCTGAGTAGTTTGTGTGCTTGTCGCCTAATTGTCAGTACTCTGGAGGGTGGAAGTCTTGCAACCATCTGAGTCATGTCCAGAATTTCTCCTATAAATGTCAATGTTTGAGCAGGGTCCAAATGTGTCTTCTCGTAATTTATGGTTAGACTAGCTCTGTACAGATTTCAATAACAGAGTCTCTTGCTCTTATAAAGTAGATGCCTGGTGGGGTGGAAATAAGCCAGTCGTCCAAATAGGGAAATACGTGGAATCCTTGTTGTCTCAGGTGAGCCACTATCACTGCCATGCATTTGGTGAACACTCTGGGGGCGGTAGTGAGACCAAAGAGCAGCACTCTGAACTGGTAATAACTGACTCCAAGCAGGAAGAGTAGATGCCTTCTGGACTGCCTGTCCATCTTTATATGGTAGTACTCATCCTGAAGGTTTATGGAGCACATCCAATCATCCTGTTCCAAAAAAGGAAGTATGGACTGCACAGTGATCATCTGGAACTTGTGGTGTCGAACTGGCTTGTCTAATCTAATGAGATCCAGAACTGGTCTCCAGTCTACTGTTTTCCTTGGAACTAAAAAGAACCTTGAGCAAATTCTGAATCCTCTTTGGTCTGGGGAGATCTCTTGGATGACTTTTTATCCAGCAGTTTTTAAATTTGAATGACTGCTTGATCCCTTTTACTAAGTGGAACATCCTGGATTTTTCTGTTTGGGGGAGCTGGTGGGAAAGAGGGATTAGATAACCTCTGGATATTATCCTCTGCACCCATATATTGATGGTTATTTTTAGCCAGGCTCTCCAGTGTAGGGAATAGTCTATCCCCAACTGCCTATATAGGTGTGCAACCAGGCCTCCTTTTCAGGAGTGCTGGAAGGGTTTCCCAAAGAAAGGCTCTCTGGACCCTTGGTTCTGTGGGCCTCCTCTGCTGCGAGGGTGGCATCTTCCAGAATTGTTCCCCCCTCTGCACATCGAGGAACTCTATCCACTTATGTCCTGGTAAAACCCTTGGGATTTTTTTAACCACATTTTACCACCAACAACTCTCTGACCTTTAGGGCAAGGTCTTTGAGGAGCGGAAAAATGTATGCCTATGTCAGAAAGGGTCTTACCCTCCTTTTCACACCTGGATAATGTATCTTTGACCTTGGGACCAAAAAGGGATGTGCCATCAAATGAAGTGTCGACAAATGAAGACTTAAAAGGCTCTGCAAAGTCGCACAGGTGCATCCAGGCATACCGCCTCATAGATATGCCAGAACTCGCCTCATTACTCATTCCTTTGGCTGCACGCGAGATGAGTCTCATGGAAGAGTTAGCTACAGAATGTAGGGTTACCAGTGGGGAAGCAACCTTTTCACGTATTCCCTCAGCTACGGCTCCCTCAAGGGTATCTGATAGCTCCTTGATCAGATCCCTTTATAACCTGTTGAAGTGGGAAAGGTAATTCAGTGATTGTAAGGCAAATGTTGCTGAAGAAAAGACTCACTTTCCACTTTTATCCATCGTCCTAGAATCCTTATTAGAAAATAGTGGAACTCTCCCTCTGATAGTTCCTTTTTATTAGCTGCTGCCACAGCCCTGGCATCTACTGTAACCCCTTTTGTCCAAAAAGTCTTGTCAGCTGGAGCAGTAATTATCTTGTTTGCTCTCGGGGGGGTTGGCTTGATGGAATTTGGGCTCTCCCACGCCTGCTGAGAGATCAATTCTATGAGCTCATTGGAGGGCAGAGTGACCCAGGAGGTAGGCAGTCAGGACCCAAAGGCCATCAGGTACACTGACTCCTCAGGGAAAGGATTACTGGACTGCCAGCCACCTCTCTGTTTTAAAATCTCCAAGATGTCCCCAAAAGAGGCATCCTCAGGAGATGACCGTGGAGATCCTTCTCCATCATCGACATCAGTGTCTTCAGTAGTTGACTCCTTGGGGGAGTATAAATGCTTCCTCTTGCAGGTCCTCTTCCAAGGAAGCTCCTCAGTGGGATACTCTGGGGAGGTGTCAGAAGAGCCAGGGGTACCTCAACGGGTATCCTGGGGCCTAAGGTCCCACTGTCCCTAAGGAAAGTCCTGATCAGAAGGTGTGCGCGGGGGGAAAGATGGGGCTAAGGATCCAAGGGGGGTGGTGGCTTCCTAGTTGTAGAGGCAGCTATAGCCCTCTCCAGAGCCCCAAAGGCTGACTGCTCCTAAGTGGAGAGGGACTCCGGCTCCTCCAAGGCATGCCTGCAGGACAGAGACCTCCACAGCTACAAAGACAGCTCGCCTGGGGTTAAAGTCAGCACAGAGCTCACCTGCGCATAAGCTTCTGAGTGCATAGTCTGCTCTGAAGGTCTGGGAGTTTAACGCACTCGTGGTCCACCAGGTTCACTATGGCCCTGAGAGCTCTCAGGCTCTGAAAAAAACAGAGAGCAAAGGTCCAGCCCAAAGAAAAAGAAATCCTCAGATCTGAGCTGGAAATCACTGGGTGTGTTGGATCTGATAACTTTGAGACTTGTCCTGAAGTTGGAGGAGGAACCAGAGGTGAGTGGACAGACCTTGGACCATATGGGTTGAAGCACAGGGGGACTTAGTAATGCCCTATGCCCACACAATCTTTTGGACCATGCATTCCACATCTTCTTCTGTAAACCTTCTGGTAGAATAGGATCAGGACAATGAAGGAGACTTTGACCTGCTAAGAAAAGGAGACTGTACCCTCAAAGGCACAGGATATATAGATGGGGAGTGCTGAGTTCTTGGCAGGGAGACAATGGGCTTAAAAGGACTGGAGGCCAGATCTGACCGCAATGGCTCTGATCTACTGTTACTTGAGAAACTTGGAGCCAAAGAAGACAGAAACGAGAAAGAAAGAAAAAAAGAAGTTCTCAGCACCGAAGGCTCTGATCGAGCTACTGTATCAGCAGATTTGGAAGTTTTTGGTCTCGGCTCCAAGGAATCTGTTGGAGCCAAGGAAGGTCTCTTCTTCCCTCTATCTGAACTTTTGGAAGAATAAGCAGGGCTCAAATGAGCTGATTTAGATTTCACCACAGATTTAGAGTCACTACCAGAAATGGCCTCACCAAAAGATGAAGGCTACATGCCCCTCAAAATAAGCTTATTTATATATACATATATATATATATATATATATATATATATATATATGGGATCGGTACTAATCCCCGAAGGAACTTTTAACCGAAGACCAAACAGCCGGGCATACTTCCGCGAAAGTGCTTTTTACCAAAAAGCACTTTCGTGGACATATGCCTGCAGCTAGAGAGAGTCATGGGGGAATGACTGTTGCGGAGATCGTACTATGGTGCGGATAAGGGAATATTCCCTTTTCCTCACTATAGTGCGATCTCGGAGTGAGAATATTAAAGTGGGGGGGTGTGGGGGATGCAGGGGGGCTTGCAACTTAACGAAAGTGCTTTTTCGGTGAAAGAGCTTTCGTTAAAGTGTGTTTGATGATTATGGATTCTTTCGTTCAATAATCCTAGATCTACATATATATATATATATATATATATACACACACACACACACACACACCTTTGTGGTCCATTTTAAGCCTAGCCAGTTACCCCATCTGACAATCAAACCCTGTACCTTGTGTTTGTAAGGTAAACACCTTAACCATTATGCCAACCTCCCACCCCCTAGGTAATATATTTATCTCCACACTCTGGTAAGGAGGGTATGGCTACTGAAACTGATCAATTTGAACATTTACTGGTTTGGTAAGTTTGCCTACAGAACTCTATTATGTTCACCATCAGATCACTATTGCAGTAGCCTATGCTATTCATGAAGACTGCCATACAGAAAACCTATAGGGAGGAAGATGAAGCTTAAGAATCCAGGAGTCGAAGAATTGTACTAGCAAAGCCCCTTTTGGAGGACCACGTTGCTGCCTCTAAAATATGTCTAGAGTTCACCCCTTTCCAGAAAGCCACATAAGAAACCAATACCTGGTAAAGTGGGACATAATTCTTCGTGGAAGAGGCCTGTTAGAAAATAAAAGAAAATGGCATGAGGCAATCATCTCTAAATTTTCTATTTTGACACTGGTTGCCCTTTTTTTCTCATCTTCACAGGAGATAAAACTGATCAGCTTTCCTGAAGGATTTAGCTCTGTCCAGACATTATGTGAACTACCTATGGACATCCAGAGTACTAAGGATTCTTTCTCTCTTAATTTTAGGTTCAGAAAAAAAACAGGGAGAGTTAAGAGACTGGCTAAAGTCAACTATGATACCATTTTTGATATAAAAGGAAGATTTGTTCTCTAAAGAAACCACATCCTTGTAAAAAAAAAAGTGGTAGGGTTAGCTCACTATATGAACTTGAAACTCAGATTTCTTTCTTGCAGAAGTAAAAAGTCTTCCATGTTATGAATCTCAATCAGCATGATAAGCTAATTGAAATGAAGAAAAGTTAGCTTTTCAAACACAAAATCCCAAGAAGGAACAACTTATTTTTTAGGTGGACAGACATGTAAAACCTCTTTCAAAATAAGTACAGTTGTGTACACTTAACATAAATGTAGATGTTCGAGTGTATTCACTGTTGCAGTCATCACATTTGGGTTATCTGCTTGCAGTAACCCTCAGTCGGCCTGATTATCAAAGTCTTGGGTCCTGCGTTGGTTGCCGTCTCATCTTCCGTGACTTCAGGTAGTCAGGGGTATAAAGCATGCAGCCGACGCCATTACATCAGTTTTCTTGCCCCAGATGTCAGATGCCCCCCTAATGGAAAGCAATTAAATATATATATATATATATATATATATATATATATATATATATATATATAAGGTTATACCTCCAACAAAAAAGCAAATACACCAAAAAGCTTTTACGCATAGTAAAGGAGAATAGCGGTACAGCCAAAAGAAGTCAGGGGGCTGGAGTGAGGGTAACCAGGACTGCAACAGTGAATACACTCGAACATCTACATTTATGGTAAGTGTACACAACTGTACTATGTTCTTCGTACTTCACTGTTGCAGTCATCACATTTGGGTAGCTTCTCAAAGCTAAGGATGGGAGGAGGAATTTAGATAGCATTAGGACCAGCTATAAGTCCCTGCAAGACTGCAGTGGCAAAGCCAGCTCTGGATTTAGAGAAAATTGGCAAATGGTAATGCTTGGTGAAAGTATGTACAGTACTCCAGGTAGCAGCTTCTAGTATGTCCCTGGTAGGGATACCTCTGAGAAAGGCTGTAGAGGTAGATGCAGCCCTGGTTGAATGTGGTCTAATCCCCTGTGGAATAGGTTTTCCATGGTGCTTATAGCAGAAATGAATGCAATGGCCTATCCATTTAGAAATGGTTTGATTTGAAATAGCCTTCCTCTCTGCCCCTGCAGCAAATGCCACCAGCAGTTGTTCAGATTTCCTTTGAGGTTTAGTCCTGTTCAAGTAAAATCTAAGTTGTCTATGCACAACTAAGGAGTGCAGTATCCGTTCCCCTTTGTTCTGCTGGTTAGAAAAGAAGGTTAGCAAATGAATGGACTGATTAAGAGCCACACTGGATACTATCTTGGACATGAAGGAGGGATTGGTCCTGAGAGACACCCTGTCCGCATGAAAGATGATGAAAGGTTCCACTGCCATAAGAGCCTGTAATTCAGATACCCTTCTTGCTGAAGTGATTGTTAAAAGAAAGGCTGTTTTCCAGGAAAGGAATTTTAACTCTGCACTTGCAGTTGACTCAAAAGGAGGTAGAGTGAATTTTTCCAATACAAAGTTAAGGTCCCAGGCTGGAGATGGGGTGCTCCTGGGTGGTCTTAAGTTTTTGGCCTCTCTGAGGAACTGCTTGAGCAGTGGATGAGAGAAGAAGGGTGGTTCTGTGTTGTAATGAGCTGAAATGGCTGAGGCATGAATTTTGATGGAGGAAAAAGAAAGGCCCTTGTGAAGCATCTCAGTTAAGTATTGAAGAATCTGAGGTAAATTGGGTGCTGCTGTGCCCATCCCTTGAGTTTGATTCCAGACACAGAATCTTTTCCATTTTTCAGCATAAAATTTTCTAGTACTAGGCCTCCTTGCCTCCAAAATGACATCCAACACTTGCTTACTGAGGGATGGTAACAGACAGATTAGGTAATTAGCCAGGCTGCCAGGTTCAGGGTTTCAAGCTGTGGGTGCAGAATCTGGCCCTTTTGCTGTCAGAGCAGGGTAGGGGTCTGAGGCAGGTGCCATGGAGCCAGCAGTAACACACTGCGCAAAAGGGGGTACCAGTGTTGGCGTGGCCAGTTTGGTGCAATCAGTATCGTCCTTGGTTTGTTCTGTTTGATCTTTAGTAGTAGTTTGGGGAGGAGAGGCAGAGGAGGAAAGGCATAAACTGATAGATTTTTCCAGCCGAAGGACAGGGCATCTACTTTCCAAGCTTGTTTGTGGGGAGTCCTTGTGCAGAATTTGTCCAATTGGTAGTTCTGGGGAGAGGCAAACAGGTCTACATCCAGGCTCCCCCATTTGTTTACCAACATGTTGAAAGTTTTTGGTTCCAGTTTCCACTCATGTGGGTCCATGAGATTTCTGCTTAGTTTATCTGCCAGTGTATTTAGTTTTCCTGGCAGGAACTGAGCCTGTAGATGCACTTGGTAGCTCAAGGCTGTGTTCCACAGAGCCATGGCTAGTCTGCAGATGGGGTATAAATGGGTACCCCCCTGCTTGTTTATGTACCACATAACAGTGGTGTTGTCCGTCTTTACCATTAATTGTCCTGGAAGAATGTGGTCCTTGAAGGCTGTCAGAGCATTCTGTACAGCTAACATTTCTTTTTGATTGATATGCAGGTGCATTTGACTTGGGTTCCATTTGTCCTGAATGCACTTCCCTGCCAGGTGAGCCCCCCATGCATAGTCTGATGCGTCTGTTGTTAGGGTTTGGGCGGCAGGGCATAGAGTGAATGGTAGTCCCTTGTTTTGGTGGCAGGCCTCTGCCCACCAAAGCAACTCTAACTGTAGGCAAGGTATGATAGGAATCATTGCTTCTAGATCCTGAGAATGTTGACACCATAGGCCTTTTAGATACCACTGTAGTTTCCTCATATGCAGTCTTGCATATGGAATTAGTAGAATGTAGGAGGTCATGAACCCCAAGGCTTGCAGTATTTGCCTTGCAGATAGCAGGGTTTTTGTGGCCATTAGTTTGAAGTAAGTTGTCAAATGAATTTGTTTCTCTGGCGTGAGGAAAACCATCTGGGAAGTTGTGTTCAAGCTTGCTGCTAGGAATATAATTTGTTGACAGGGCACAAGACGTGATTTCTTTTCATTTATGGTGTACCCCAGACAAGTTAGCACCCTTTGTACAAATGCCAGATGATTGAAAAGCATATCCTGGCTTTCTGCCTGAATTAGACAATCGTCCAGGTATGGGTATATTTGAATATTTCTTTGCCTGTAAAATGCAACAACTGGAGCTAGGCACTTTGTGAATACCATGGGCGCAGTAGATAAGCCAAAGGGCAATGCAGAGAACTGATAGTGCATGTAGCCTGCTTTGAAACGTAGGTATCTTCTGCAAGATCCCTTGATTGGGATGTGCAGGTAGGCTTCCTTTAAATCTAGTTTTGCCAACAAGGCATCCTTGCCTAGCATAGGAAGCAACTGAAGAGTTTGGGATCACCAAAAAGGTGATTAGGATAGAAAGGTCCAGGATAGGACGCCATGAGTTATCTTTTCTGGGTACCAGGAAAAGTCTTGAGTAGAAACCTTGTCCCTTTTCCTCTTCTGGTACAGTCTGAATAGCCCTTATGCTTAAGAGACAGAGTACTTGCTTTTGAGCCTCTGCCCACTGATTTGGGGGTAGATCTGGCCAAACGTTTGGGGTTGGTAACGTGTGGAAATGAAATCTGTATCCTTGGGAAACTATCTTTAAAACCCATTTGTCCTAGGTAATGAGTTCCCAGTTTTTTGCCTGCAGAGCAATCTTTCCCCCCTAAAGGAGCAGTCAGTTGAGAAGTGCTTGGAAGTTTTAAAGTTAAGTCATTGAGACAGCTTACTATAGGGGGGAGTCTTACTACTCCCTGATTTGGAAGTGGGAGCCCCCCACTGCTTAGTCCTGTGCGTACCCTGGAACTGAAGCCTGGGTGTTCTGCTGGTTCTGGGTTTGGACTGAGAAGGCCTGGAAGAGGCAGGAAAGGACCAATTCTTAGAGGGCCAATGCCTACTAAATCTTGGAGGCTGTACCTGTAGGAAATCTTTAACAGTTTGCATAGATTTAGCTTTTTCCTCCATCTTTTTAAGTACTTCTTCTTCTTTGTTGCCAAACAGGTGGTCCTGATTTAAGGGAGCATCCAGCAATTTAGCTTTAACATGATCTGGCAAGGATTGCTCCTTAAGCCATGCATGCCTTCTAAGTACAGACCCAGTGACAGCAGCCCTGTAAGATGCCTCTAGTGAATCAAAACCACATTGCAAAGAATGTTTTCCAACTTGTTCAGCAAAATGCACTAAATCCTGTAAATCCTTATTTTCAGCACAGTCAGGAATCAACATCATTTTCTGTTTAAGCAATCCAATAATATGCTGCTGATACTTTAACATATGAAACTGGCAGTTTAAGGCCCTAATGGCCAAGGTTGCAGAAGTGTATACCTTCTTACCCCATCTATCCAGCGCCCTGGAATCTCTATCAGAGGGAGTAGGATTTTTGGCAGTAGTAGCCTTAATGTCCTTGGGTCCCTGTGAAATGGTCTCAGGATCCGCAGTAGGATTTTTAAAGAGGAACTTGTTAGAGTCAGGGACCCTGTAATATCTATCAGGTTTTCTGGGAGCAGGAGGTAAAGAATCAGGGGCCAAGCTAGATTCCGAAAAGGCATCATCAACAATGTCTAGTACAGGAGGGATAGCTGAAGGCTTGTGTTGGGGCAGGAGTAAGAAATCCCTAAGCCTCTTTTTAGAATCAGAGTAATCCTGGCTTTCCCAGCGAAAATGCTCCCTAAGAGTATGCAAGGTTTCACCAAAAGAGAAATCCTCTGGGGGGGAAGCAGAGGGAATAGAGTCCTCTGCATCAGAATCCTCATAGGTAGAGAAGAGTAATTCCTGGTCATCAGAGAAAACAGAAATTTCAGAATCCTGATCAGAAATATCATAAGCAAATTCAATCCTAGGTCTCTTAGAGGGGGAAGGTTGGCTTCCTCACAAAGTAATAAGGTCTTCAGCCATTCTTCTCATTTGTTTTTTAGGCATAGAGGCCTGACCATGTAGTCTGGGCGTCGGTTTTCTAGGCATGGTTCGAGTTTTAGGCCTTGAAGAAGAAGATGGCATCGGTTTAATATGCAAGTCAGTAGGCCTGAATACACCCTCAGAAGCCGGTGCCTGCACAACGGCTCCGGACCCATCCAAGGTAGAGACATCCACAGGTTCCACAGTTGAAGCATCTTGCGGCATACCAGACTCTGAATGGGTCTCAGCAGACCGAATCTGAAGTAGTGGGTATCAGGGGCTGCGAAAGTGCCTCACTGAGTACCGGCGAACTGGTGACTAGCCTAGGAGAATCATCGTCAGCAGCTTTGGACCTAGGCGGCTTGTCTCTCTCTTTATCTTTGCATTTTTTTTGGAATGTCGGTAGTCGGGTGGCTTACCGAAGACATATCTGGATAATTGAACCAAGTACCAAAATATTTAGAAACGTAAATATACCGACGATGAATAGTTTGTTGCCTTAATAAGGCACAAAACCGACAGCAAGATACGTCGTGGTCAGGGCCTATGCAAGGAATGCAGTATGAATGAAAATCTTTATGAGGTATTTGCTTTCCAGAAGAAATACAATTATTGACTTTTATTGACATTGGTTTACAGCAAGAAAAAGTTTCCCCAATGGGGTACTTAGCTTTAGTTGAAGACTTCGGTTCTGAAACTCGAAAACGAAAATTTCAGGAGGCGGCCGATCGGCACTTGCGAACTGCTTCTGCTTTGGGCACCACACGGCAAGAAAGATTGATGTAATGGCGTCGGCTGCATGCTTTACACCCCTGACTACCTGATGTCACGGAAGATGAGACAGCAACTGATGCAGGACCCAAGACTTTGATAATCAGGCCGACTGAGGGCTACTGAAAGCAGATAACCCAAATGTGATGCCTGCAACAGTGAAACACGAAGAACATCTGCTTGACTTCAGGACAGGAAGGAGTGGGAGTCCAAGGGCACAGACAAGCAGAAATGGCTGACAGATGCACCTTGATAGTCGAGTACAAAAGGCCATAGTGCAATAACTCTCACAAATAACCAACAACCGGTGGCAATCAGGCCTTAAAAGGGTCTGTGGTTCTTGAACTCTAACCGAGCAGAAAACCTTTTCCACATACACATGCATGATTTCCTAGAATTCCTTTTCGTCTTCTTCAGTACCTGCTGCAAGCCCTCAGAAAAACAGTGCTTAAAACGTATCAAAACTCTATTATCCAGGCAATCAAATGAAGAGTTTTAAGTTGGGGCATATCAATAACCCCTGCTTTATCTGAATAAATCCAGTCTGTGTGGAAGCTTGTGGTATTTGCTCTTGGCCAGTTTCAAAAAAAAAAAGAACCACTGTTGCCACTGCCAACAGAGCCACCACCACAATCTTTGGGAGTCTTTCTGGATCCTTAGTAGAATTTTGGAAATCACTGCAAAGAATGTAAAAACAAAGAGGAGCATTCCAGTCCATGGGAATGAAATGCATCCATTTTCCAGGCCTGTTTGCAAAGAATCTTGGAGCAGAATTTCTTTAACTTTTGAAAGAAGGCAAACCGAGCTGTTTGAATTGTTCCCCACAGATGGGCCAATTCCTGGAAGAACCCTCGGTGCAGCTTCCATTCACAAATGTTTTGCTGTGATGGAATGTATAAAGCATGAAGAGTCAAACTAAGCCGATATGCTACCTTCCAGACTTTTCACTCTTTTTCATACAGCCCTCCCCACTCAAACGTCTGAAGCATCTGCTGTAACTGACTGAAAAGGAGGCAAAAGGGAGAAGGAAGAAGGGAAGACCTGGATTTTGAAATAAGTGGTCCACCCACCATAGAACCTCCCTTCTTATAAACCAGGTATTATGACCCAAAAAGATAAAGAATGTTAACAATAATTCCATACTGACCTAAGGTACCACTGAATTGCCCTATCTATCCCAAAATCCTTAGAATTCTTTTGGTAGATACCAGAGTTTAACTGGGAAAAACTCATGAAATTAATTTGGTACATATCTGCTTTTTCTGGAGGAAGAGAAGCTCTTCTCAAGGCAGAATCTAGCAGACATCCCAGGAAAACTGTTCTGTGAGAAGGGATGAGAGAAGAGTTTTGTAGGTTCAGCTGAAACCCCATACTGAGAAGGAGTTTCTAAAACCTTGCCAAGGACTCCTGACAACTGCAAACAGTCTGCGAATATAAGCCAACTGTCCAAATAGTGAATGCCCTGAAGTCTACAATAAGCAATTACTGGTGCCGCAATACTTTTGGAGTAGTAGTTAGTTCAAAAAGGTAAGACAGAGAACTGATAGTGCAAGCCAGAGACAGAAAACCTTAAGAATGCCTGAAAAGTTTGCCTAAGGGAATGTAAGGGGAGGCATCTTTTAAGTCTAGCTTCATCCTGAAGGTTAGTGAAGGGATAAGACGTAATAGGGTTTGAAGTGAATACACTTTGAATTTTGGAGCCTTGACAAAAAGACTGAGAAAAGCTAGGTCTATCTTAGGTTTCCAAGTTCCCACTTTCTTTGGTACCAGAACGATCACTGAATAAAACGTTTTGCCCGTCTGACTGGAAGCCACTATTTCTATGACACCCTGAAATGACATCTACTGCAGAACTGGAAAAAACTGAGATATTTTGGTTGTCTGGGCAAGTAGGAAGAGACTTCATTGCCAACTGTAACCCTTTTGAATGGCTTTCAAAATTCATTTGTCTAAAATAATCTGGTGCCAACCGTGCCTCTATGGAAGGTTAAAACTCAAGGAGGGGAAGAGATTGACAGGGTAGGAGGGAGAAGGGAGTCTGAAGAGGCAGATAGTCATAATGACTTTTAGGAGAGTCCTTGACTTTGCCAAGTTTTCCTTTTCTTTTTTTGGACCTTCATGCCATTCCTCCTGTCTGCTGGCACCTTGATGCTTATATTGCTTTTTGAAAAAGAAAACTGAGGTGTAAGGAAACATTTTATTAATTTAAAAAAAGAAGGGATGGAATATTGGGTCATTCCTTCAATCAATTTTCCCACCTCATCAAATCTGCTATGTACCTCAGCGGCAGAAGGGCCAAAGAGAACTTCCTTGTCCGGGGGAAGTATTTAAAATCACAGTCTTAACATCTTCTGGAAGGTTTTGAGAACATAACCAAACAAATCTTTACATGACCGTCTCAGTGGCAGCATCTCTGGAAACACTATCAGCAGCATCATCAGAACACTTTCAAGAATTTTTTATAACATAAGAAGCATATAAAATAAAGGCATTCCAATAATTCTTCCCCTCAGAAGGTGTGTGTGTGTGTGTGTGTGTGGGGGGGGGGGGGGGGGGTTAATATTTTCACACTCTCAAAAAACAAAAGCCACAACTTTAAGATGTGAACCTAGCAGTTTAAAATTTGTGAGTGTTGAAGTGGCAGAAGAATAAATCTTCTTTCCAATTCTGTCCAAAGCTTTCCCATCCTTGGGAATGGGATTTACAAATAGTTTTAGATAATGATACCACTACAGGGTTAGAAAACAGATATTTGTAAGTCTGAGATAACTAATATAATCCATCAGACTTTTTAGAGCAGGAGGCTGACTGACAGGCAAACTGCAAGCTGTCAGGAAAACATCCGCTACACTAGATAAAACAGGAGGGACAGCTACAAATTGTGGAGTATCCACATTTAACAAATAATACTATTGCAGAGAAACAGGAATTTCATTTTGTTTCCAGTAAAAAAATCCTCTTTCATTTTAGTTAACACATCAAAACAACATAGATCTTCCAGATAGAAATCTGAAGAAACACTTTCCACAGAATCAGAATCTTCAACTTCTGAAGAAAAACATTCTCCCCTCATTCCTGCTTTTCTGACTGAAAATGAGGATCAGAAAGAGAGGGAATTCTTTCTTTTTCTGCCAGAAGAGGTGTGAAATTTTAAATCCATTCCCCGGCAAATACCATTACGTCCCTCCTGTCCATTGAAATTGATACAGGAGAAGCTGTATTTTTATTTTTTTTTTCCTTTTCCAGACAGAATAACTGAAAAAAAAAAGATCAACTCAAGGCAGGCACACTAACCTGGGGATCAGGCACTTTTCGGGGGGGGGGGGGTTGCACTTGTGAATGCTTGTGTGAACAAACTGTCTAAAGAACTCTTTTTTGGCCTTATTTCTATTTTGTTGTAGAATTTTGTGGGTTAGGAACAGGCTTCTGTGAAAATTAAAACCGTTCTTCATCCAAACAATGTGTCTGAAATCTGCACACACTAGCTTTGGACTACTGGCCAAAACATTAAAAAAAAATCTATTATCTTTTGGACATAGAATTTCCAATGAGTCATACTTGATTTGTAGAAGACATGTTGCTGGAATCTTCTGTTGTTAATGTGTTTGGTACAGCTGTATCAGATATTCAAGAGGTAGTACTAGACATAGAAATTTCTATAATAATTTGATATACTGCTAATGAAATTACAGAATGCACCTGAAAACAATGCTTGCTGGTCTATTTCAGCTTAAAAATGTTGCTTGCTTTGGAGATGCAAGAAATGAACAGGACTGTTATAATTATTCTTGGACAAGTATTTTGTGTGGCACTAGCGAAGCACTATCTAAATGCAAAAAATATTGTTCACGCTTTAGAGTAAACTGAATTTTAAGCCTTTAAAAGGCAAGTTTATGTTGCCAAACTGTATTCCAACCTATTTAAACTAATAAAACCTAATGAAAACCTGCTACATTATTAGAAATGTATTACAACATTCTACTTTATAAAAATTGCATAATAACTGCATATTCTACAGTTTTCCAGCTATGCAAACCTAACACATTATCACATTCAAGTGTATAATTTAAGTTTGCTTGCAGAGTTTATTGCACTTGAGCCCAGGTCCTCTAGTTGGTTTACTGACTGGGGTACCTTCTGTCTGGAGTCAGCATGTCCCCCCAGTGTTTGCATTGTTTTTTCTTTAGCTACTGCAATTTCTTCCCACATCTCCAAAGACAAACCGTAGGCAGACTAGCAGCGTTAACCTGTCCATAAATGTGTGTGTATATGTATGTGTGTGTGTGTGTGTGTTTGTGTATGAGGGGTGGGTGTGTGTAAAGCAGTAGAAAGTCCTGGCAATCTACATCCATTCCTTACTTGCCTAGTAAACTCTGTAGATAAAGATGACTGTTCAGGGGGCCACAAAAGGAGTCAGATGCAACTCAACAGCATAGGACAGATGACTCAGACATTTAATATTAAAAAGCTTTTGAGGGTGGACTTCTGATTTACTTCATTCACTCAAATAGCCCATAAATACACGGCCATACTTTACGGAATCAAGCTTATGACATGCTGACCTTCAAGCAGCTTGAAAAAAAATAGCACTGATTCTGTCCTCATGCAGATATTAAGCCCTCTTTTACAAAGATGTACTCTGAAGCATTACCAAAGAAAGCTTGTTCCCCAAGGATGGCAGCTTCTGTGTAATGTCTATACCCCTTCCCGAGATAGTAAATCTAAATGAAAGATTCCCAGACATATATACCTCCTCCTGAAATACGTGAACAATTCCAAAAACAAATTCTGCCTCCCCATTGTAAGATCCTCTTGTATAATAGAATACAGGAATAATTCCTTCAAGGTTAAGTAGACAAGATCTCTGAAGCAATCAATTTTTCTGAGTTACACCAGGTGTTAGGTCAGCAGGCTGCAGAAAGCTAAATTATAATCAGACAAGGCATCTCATGGATGGGATGAGATCTCATCCCATCCTTGACTTCACTTGAGATGTAACTACACATGGATCTCTCCAATGTTTTTAACTCAAGATGCTATGCTTAAGTCAAAATTGAACATAGCCATCTACTGTAGAAAAATGCTTACCTTCATGATTTATCAATATAGACTGCCCACTAATTACATAACCAAAGTGCGCCTAACAGAGATCCTTGTAGAACACTACAGATCTCTTCAGTCAAACTGGAAAACACTACTGACTCTCATTTACTGAATATTACCTGACATATTTTTGATTCATCTGACTACATACTGGCACTGAGCTCTGAATCTGGAGACGATTCACTAGTGTGGAACAGTGCTAAAGTACTTTGCCATATCATAGTACACTGCATAAATGGTCAGGCCTTCATCTATATCAGCTATGGCCTCATTAAAGGATAAATTCAGGAAAAATGACCCGACGCTGACAAAACCAAACAGATCCTGACCAAAGTCTGGATATACTTTTTGGTCCAAACTAACTGAAGAGGAGGAAATGAGAAGCTGGATGCAATTAAAGCATGATTTGAACTGCAGTTCTGTAACATTTATAATGAGGATGGTTTTGAACACAAAAGTTTGAGAAATGCTTCTTTATGGCTTTATGTACTGAAAATAGGCAAGTACATTTGCCTAATATACTGATGACACAGAAAGAAGAAAGACAGAGAAGTCTTTTACTCAGCTATGCTTATAATGTATTACAATGTAAAGGGGCATCTGAGCACAGACCGTGATCTTCAAATGATTCTATAGTGGGAAGTGGAGACATTTTGGAAAATTAAGTTTTCAAAATAAAGCTAGCTCTCTCTGTAATGAAAGTGGATATGTGTACTAGCATTGTGTCATAACAGTATAATCCACTACTAATACAGCTGGAGTTCTGGGTCTGAAAGAAAGAAAGGAGAGTTAATGCAAATAGCGATTTAGTTGAGCTCTAATAAACTTTTTTTTTTTTTTTGAGGTTGCAGGATCATGCTACATCATGTTACATCATAAACAAGGAAGGATGAAGCCTGACTACAGTCCATGTGACCCGAGCATAACTACCAGTTTGAGCACTAAATGGAACTGGCATGGGGAGGGGGGGGGGGGTGAGGCTTGGCCTGCTTGATGTTCTTTTGGGGAGGATGTGAAGAAAATGTCTGGAGGCACAGTAGGGGCAATGACTTCCCTGCTGGAGAATGCAGAAACATACTCAATGGCGCACTGACTGTTAAAGAGGAGGGGTCAGCCTCAGACATGCATCACTTAAATGCAAACGTGGGAATCTTATACTAATGCCTAATGTCCTTCTTCTGGAAAGCCTATTTGGCCATGTGTGGGGTGTTAGGGCTCAATGCAAGCCCCCTTAATCCACTGATACTTGACTCTCACCCTGATGGAAACAAATGGGCTGCGGGTCTCTTATCTACAGGAGAATAAATGGGTCTACTTGGCTGTCTGGGGGACAGGCTTGATAGTCCAAGTTGACAGAACAAAAAATGAAAATAAATAAGCACAGATAGCTAAGCATAAAGAAACAAACTGACAAAAAAACTCACCTTAATCAGGCAAGTTGGTGCAGAACATTAAAAACATGAATGTAAATGGTCTCTATAGAAAAAGTAAATGGAAGGGAATAGGATGGGGTATTATACATTTTATTTCAGGATAACTGTGACAGATTCCTTGCAACAGGACCCCAGGTTACATGGGGTGCATCACTCAATTCCAACTGAATACAGATGGGGTGTTGCCACTTTGTCAATGTAGGCTGACAGAATGCTCCAAAACTTCAAGCCTGAGAAACTTTGATTACCGTGTCATGAAGGAAGGTCAAACAGCTGGTATTACTGCTTTACAGGATTAGGATATATACTTGTATGGCAATTCAGGTATATGTACTTTGGTTAATGTAAAACTGACTTGACAAAAGTAGATATTTTATTTGGTACTTTAACCATATAGTTTGGTAAGAGGGCAAAGGGTTAGTAGATTACAGACTCTAAAAATGCATCCTAAAGTGAGGAAAACTGAGCCAATGTTATATATGCAGTTAGTTCATTTGTAGCAAACGAAACAAAAATTGTACTGATTTTTGTGGTCCTGAAACGTCAACAATAGACTTCTGCATTAGTACTGTGGATAAGATAGGGATAGTAGAGATGTGGTAGGGTAGGCAGCCTGTTTTTCTGACAATGCGATCTTGATAGTAACTAGGAAGGGAATGTGACAGGATTATTAAAACTGGACAATTTACCTAACGATGCCTTACTTCAGAAAGGCGGCAAGAGCAATGTTCTTATGATATGATGTGGAGAAATTCTTAAGTGGAACAGTGTGACTCGTGGGAAGTTACTATGTGGCATTATATAAAATATATTACACTGAAAAAATCAGTAATGAAAAGCACAGCATTGAAGCAGTTTTATTAATCAAGAAGAGAGGAAAAATTCCAATAAATTACATAATGGACAAGAAATTAAAGAAGCTGTATATGAGGAGAAGGTGAGAGATCTTTTGTTTCCACACTGTTACAATACAGAGAGGTGGCCGAAAACAACTTGTATGTTTTTAAGTTTTGGTTAAAAGACAAACTTCAATAAAAGAGACAGCACAGGTAAGAAAAATAGTACATGGGGCAGATATGCTACAAGCAGTAAGTCATCAACAGAACAGAAAAGTTCAGTTGTGTACATAAACTAATCAAAACAGTAGAAGTTTGAATAATCACTGCTCCAGTTGTCATACATATGGGTTATATCGTGCCAAGAATGTAACAGCCGGCCAGTTTCCAAAGCTTCAGGACACCTTCCACGCATCCAAACCATTAGTCAGTTTGAATTTAGCTGACTAAAAAAAACAGGTTTGAGCACCAAACCCTTCACAGCTTTCATGCCAACAGAAAGAAGGAGGCTGAGCTCTGAAAGGGCAATACTAAAAACAACAAAAAATAGGTGCCCACGCCCTTGGATAAACAATCTACACCCCTGTATAAACAACATACCAAAACCATGGGGAATGGATGGAGGGACCAGCTACTGCAGCAGTGATCATTCAGTGATGGCAAGTTTACTTATACAACTGTACTATGTTCATCATACTAATCACTGTTGCAGTGGCTGGGTAGATTATCATAGCTCAACACATTTGGAAGGGGAAGGGTCCTAGCAAAGTCTGATCTACACATAGAAAGGGAATCAAGCTTGTAATGCCCTGTAAGGTATGTACAGAGGACCAAGTTACTGCTTCTAGAATACTTCCACAATATAACCCTTTCCAAAAAGCCACAGATTATGCCAAGGCCTGGTAGAATGAGCCTTGACCCCACATGGAACAGTTTTGTTGTGTGAGTATAACAAATGGTAACAGCTTTAGACAGCCACCTAGAAATAGTCTGGCTATCCCTTCTTCTTACCCACACAAGAAATGAACAACTGATCTGAAGATCTGAAAGACTTGCACATGGATTCAATAAACTCCATGTAGGCTTTGCACAAAACCTACACAGAGTTTACATGTGTGAGCGTGAAGCACCATGAGCAGCAGCGCTCATTTCATATTCATGCCATGCACCATGTTTAAATGTAAATAAGTGAGGTCTTGTGCCAGCCAGGTAACAGCGTAAGCGAACACAGAAACCACACCTGTCTAAATCAGAACACTGAATATCCAGGGTTTTGCAAGGAATTCCACAATGATCACCAGGGCTTCAAAGATAGCTCTCAATCTCTTAGTGCAAGATATCTGGACAAAAGCCAACATAATGAGGGGACAATGACCCAGAAATAGGGACATAGTTGACAAATTTGCCTACAGAAATGTGCTAAAACAACCACTGGTTAATGTTAAGATACGTGTTCTGAAGGATTTGAAGTCTGAAACTCCAATGTATGTAACTATTGAGTGACATCAGTCCCAAGATCATCTCAGTGATATGGCAGAAAGCCACACATTTGATAAGGAACACATCTGGACATTCTGTGAAAATCTAGACAGTTGAGAGGTATGAAAGTTAAGTATATGGTCCAAACACATTAGAGGACAGTGTATTTACAGTGCAGAGAATTGTGAAATCACATTTCTGGCATTCTGTACTGAAGCTGTGTAAATATTCTGTAAGGGTACATGGACTGCCATGTAAAATAAATACTCAGGGGAAGTGTGTGGTAGGGACACACAGATGAATTGTAGGAACAAACACAGGGAAAGAGGACAGGTGAAAACAACCTAATGTACAACAGATGAGGGCATGTCAATGGAAGACGGTTGTAGCAGCAACACCAATCACATATTAATATGGTACAGTAGGGACAGCATAGTGAAAATGTGTTATTACGTGACTGTCACACAAGGTGATATAACAATGGGGAGGATGTCTGTGTGAGATAATCATCCTTATACCTACTGGTCTGATTATAGGGTGTGATGTCCACATTAAACTTGGGTTGTGAGTTTGTTTTCCTAATGTAAGAAATCCCCCATGTTTTCCTGTCATTACAAGTGTTGTCATGGCTGTGGCAGCAATCTTTGCTGTGTGTCGATACTGTCTGTATTATACTAATATCACAGTTGGAGTCATTGATTGCCTACAATCTGTAGTCCATCAGGCAGCTGTTTGGACCCAGGATGTGTATGTCATCTGTGATTTCCATTACTTAAATAATGGACAGGAAAGGGCCTAGCAGACAGCCCTGATGTATGGACCTGATCAGTGGACCTGAGATATACGTTACTTCACACATGTCAACATATTTAGATGCTATATATGTGATACACTGGTGCCCACTTAGTGATATAGATGTATATGGCCACATATGACAGTGTCAAGTGAATACCTTCAGTGTGGATTTGTGTCAAATGCCTTGGGCTTGTCAGATTCAAAAGGATGATAGTGTTGTCGTTATGCATGCCCTCAATCTCTCTGAGGACATCTAACAGAAGTAACAGACATGATGTAGCAATAGTAGCATTAACAACTCACACATCTCTGTTGCACACAGCTGGGATATCACTAGTGTCCAATTACAAAAGGTCCATGAGGACATGTCGGTCTACCTCACAGATAAGGAGAGTCAGGATGCACCTATACATGCATGGATCAGGTGCTGCCCCCCCTCCAACTCACACGGCTGCATGATGAAAACAACCTTCTACAGCAACATATGTGTGCAGGGTGTGTTGGAGTGTGTATTAAACAGTGTCAGGAAGGTATATCTGATGAGTCATATGATAGGTGATCTGTGATGTTGTCACAGCCCACTGACTCTGTGCAACAGGCCTGGATATAAATAAGATGGTGAATAGTGGCTATCCTCAACTGGTGTAGGGTTTGAACACAATCCCCCATGCAGGGATCATTAAGAAACTCTCCCAACTGGGGATTAAACCTCCTTTCACTAGAAGGGTAACCAGTTGGTTCACTGACAGAACACATACTGTGAAAGTTGGTGAATCAATCTGTACCAGCAGAGATGTCACCAGTGGTGTACCCCAGGGATCTGTGCTTGGCCCTTTCTGTTTGGAATCTATTTCTTGACAGTTCAGGCTAAAGTATACGGCCATTGGCTTACCGTGTTTGCTGATTCCTGCATACTGGGTGCAATCATTGAGTCCACCTATGATGATAACATACTACAGGAGGGACTAACACAGACAAATGACTGATGAAAAAGCCACACATTGTACAAATAAATGCAGAAATGTGTCTTTATTTTGTCCTTCTGAAAAGTGGAATTCCATGCTAATTACAGCATTGACAACAGTTTTGCTATGTTGAAATCCAGTGATGCAAGCACTGGGGACAAATATAGATAGCAACCTGAACTTCGACCACTAACTGTCCACACTGGTATTGAAAGCCTTTGTTGTGCACATTATAAATCATGCCATCATATCCAGATCTTAGGACAGCACTGTACTTGAACCTCATCAGAACGCTAATAGTGTATAATGCTGTCTTTTGCATAGACAGTGGATATAAAAAAGTGTACACACCACTGTTAAAATGCCAGGTTTTTGCGATATAAAAAAATGAGACCACAATAAATCATTTCAAAACTTTTCCCACCTTTAATGTGACCTATAACCTGCACAATTAAAAACAAACAAATCTGTTAGGGGAAAAAATATAAAAAATAAAAAAACGTACAATTAGCTGGTTGCATTAAGTGTGCACACCCTTAAACTAATACTTTGTTGAAGCACCTTTAGATTTAATTACAGCATTCAGTCTTCTTGGGTAGGAGTCTTATCAGCATGGCACATTTTGACTTGGCAATATTTGCCCACTCTTCCTTGCAAAAGTGCTTCAAATCTGTCAGATTGCGAGGGCATCTCTTGTGCACAGCCCTCTTCAGGACACCCCACAGATTTTCTACTGGATTTAGGTCTGGGCTCTGGCTGGGCCATTCCAAAATTAGAAGTTATGTACCTACCATAACGTTCCATGTTAGTTGTCTTCTCTCGCCTTCTTTCTTGCTGGATGGGTTCGGAGCCGACTCGGCACTTGCTTTAGCTCGAGAACTCCTATTACCAGCTCGAGGCGACCCTATATCCCATGATGCAAGGCGGAACTACCTCAGATGTCGTTTGGCAGCTAACTGACCCTGCTAAAGACTATCCTAACATAATTAGGAACCATGGTTCCTAAAAGAAGTCCTCATAACAATGCTCCAGAGGAAGCAATCTAATAGGAACTCTCCAAGATCTGTCCAGGCCAGGGGGAAGGAGGGAGGGACGCAAGAAAGAAGCGAGAAGACAACTAACATGGAACGTTATGGTAGGTACATAACTTCTAAATGTTAAGTTGTCAATCTCGCCTTCATTCTTGCTGGATGGGACCGCGTCCCTAGCACCTGTATCCCGGGTGGCTCAATGGAACAGACTCTTGAGAACTGTGGAACCAAAACTGGCCCTATCTCTGGAGGCCAAATCCAACTAGTAATGAGACACAAAGGTATGAGGCGTGGCCCAAGTAGCTGCTGCACAAATAGTGTCAATGGGAAGTCTATCCTGAAAGGCTACAGAAGTGGATAGACTCCTGGTCGAATGTGCTTTTGGCTTAGAAGATAGTTGTTTGCCCCTGAGAGAGTACACATAGGAAATGGTGGAAGTCAACCACCTAGATAAGGTCACTTTAGAAACTGGAAGACCTAACCTGTTTACTGCATAGGAGACAAACAATTGGTCTGATTTTCTAATTTGTTTAGTCCTATGCAAGTAGTACCTGAGCTGACGATGGACATCCAAAAAGTGCAGCTTCTGTTCAGCTCTGTCAGAATAGTTAGGAAAGAAAACTGGTAGATCTATAGATTGGTTAATATTGGTTTGAGATACAACCTTGGGAAGAAAGGAAGGGTTAGTTCTTAACGAAACCCTATCCTTATGAAAAACCAGATAAGGTGAACGAATACAGAGGGCCTGAATCTCAGAAACTCTTCTTGCAGAAGTAACAGCCAGTAAAAATATAGTTTTCCACGTCAACAACTTCAAAGAACATGTAGCAGACGGTTCGAAAGGAGGTAGAATTAGGTATGCCAACATTAAGTTTAGATCCCATTGTGGAGGAGGATGTTTCACAGGCGGTTTTAGGAGAAAAACTCCTCTCAAAAAGGCCTTGCATAACCTATGAGACATGATGTTATTGTCATGCAAGCCAATATGATACTTGGAAATAGCAGCCAGTTGTACTTTGACTGTAGATGACGAGGATCCTGAATGAAAAACCTCCGCCAGGAAATCCAAAACAGAATGTACAGGAGCAGTAAAAGGATCAATATTTCTGTTGTTTGCCCAAATTGAAAAACGTCGCCACTTGCTAGCATAAATAGTTCTAGTGGACGACTTCAAAGAAGACACTAAAATGTCTCTGACTGAGTCAGAAATCATTGGTAGCCTGGCTAGGGAAGGAAGTGGAGCAACCAAGCAGTGAGGTTGAGAGAATGAATGGCCCGGTGCTGCTGACCCGACTGGTGGATCAAAAGATCCGAACTGGGTCCAGATGCCAGGGCTGCACCAGAAGATGACGATGTAGAGACGGAAACCAAATTTGTCGAGGCCAATATGGAGCAATGAGGATCAATTTGGCTCTCAAAGCGGTGGCTTTCTGAATGACTTGTGGAATCAATGGAAAGGGAGGAAAAGCATAAAGAAGTCCCAGAGGCCAATCCTGGGTTAGAGAGTCTCTCAAGGGTTGGCCTGGAAGGGGAAATAGTGTGAAGTAATCTGGGCACTTGCTGTTTTGAGGGGTAGCGAAAAGATCGCAACAAGGAGTGCCCCACTTCAGAAAAATCTGATCCACTACAGATTGATTGAGAGACCACTCGTGAGGCATCAGAATAGATCTGCTTAGCCTGTCCGCCAATAGGTTGGACCTGCCGGGGATGTGCGTTGCTATCAGAAACCGCTGAGAAGAGATCGCCCATTGCCAAAGTCTGAGAGCTTCTCGACATAACGGATAGGACCTGGTTCCGCCCTGTTTGTTGATGTACCAGACCACGGACATGTTGTCCGTTTGTATTGCAATAGTCCCCGTGGGAAGAAAGTCGTCGAGGGCTTGCAACGTTAAAAGCACTGCTCTCATCTCCAGGACATTTATGTGCAGATGGTATTCTATGGGTTGCCACGTCCCGTGGACCATCCTGCCCTGATAATGCCCCCCCCACCCGATCAGAGAGGCATCCGTGGTGACAGTGGCAACTGGAGGAGGGGGAATAAAGGGTCGGCCCTGATGAAGAAGAGGGGAAGATATCCACCATCGTAGATGAGCCCTGCACGACTGTGTCACCAAGATTTCATGTCTCATAGGAAGATTGTGGTACGACCACTGCGTGAATAACATCCACTGCAGGAGACCCATGTGGAAGCGAGCTAGTGGAAGAAGAACAATGGCCGCAGCCATTAGGCCTAGAACTTTCAAGACAAACCTGGCTTTGATCTTGTTGCTTAGTAACAGAAGCTGAACAAATTTCTGGATGTCCAGAATCCTTTGATCTGTTAGCCTGGCTAACATTTTGTGATATTTAACTCTGCGCCTATAAAGGTGATAGATTGGCAAGGCAGCAGAGAGGATTTTTCGAAATTCCCAGTTTCTTGCAAAGCTGTAGGGTGTAGTCTCTGGACCGAAGAAGCTGATGCTTGGTGGTGGCGGAGAGGAGCCAGTCGTCCAAATAAGGAAACACCTGGAATCCTCGACGTCTCAGGTGAGCTGTGACCACTGCCATGCATTTGGTGAACACTCTGGGGGCTGAAGTGAGGCCAAAGGGCAGTGCTCTGAATTGGTAATGACTGGCTCCCAGCCGAAAGCGGAGAAACCTTCTGGAGCGTCTGTGAATCTTTATGTGATAGTACGCATCCTGAAGGTCTATAGAGCACATCCAGTTGTCCTTGCCCAGAAAGGGCAGAATGGATTGCAGCGTGACCATCCGGAATCTTGCCTTTCTGACAGACTTGTTTAGTCTGCTTAGGTCTAGTATCGGTCTCCAATCTCCCGTCCTTTTGGGGACCAAAAAGAATCTTGAGTAGAAGCCGGATCCTACTTGGTCTGCCGGCACTGTCTGGATGGCTCTTTTTTCCAGGAGTTTTGAAACCTCCTGTCTTGCCAAATCCCTTTGACCGGGTGAGATGTCTGGAAGGGATTGTAGAGGTACGGGAAACCTTTCGAAGGGGATTTTGTAACCCTCGGATATGATCGACTGTACCCACTTCTCTTGGGATAGGGATTGCCAGGCTACTGGGTACAGTGAAATTCTTCCCCCGACTGCCTCCAAGGGTGGACAGTCGGGCAACACCTCAGGGATGCTGAAAGGGCTTTTCAGGAAGAGATTCTCTGTTGCCCTGGTTCTGAGGACCCCCCCTACCTCTAGGGCGGCGTCTGTTATTGTTACCCCCTCTGCCTCTGGGGGTAAACTAACCACGTGTGTCCGGTGTAGCTCCTTGGGCTTTTCAGAACCACATCTTCCCCCCCTTCTGACCCTTGGGATAAGGTCTAGAAGGAGTGGAAAACTGGACTCCAACGGCAGAAAGAGTTTTACCGTCCTGCTCACATCTGGTCAAAGTATCCTTCACCTGAGGTCCGAACAAAGCCGAACCATCAAAGGGGGTGTTGGTGAAGGACGCCTTAAAGGGGTCCGCAAAATTACACAGCCGCATCCAGGCTTGGCGTCTAAGAGCAACACCTGTGCCTGCGGCCCTGCTCGCTCCATCGGCTGCATAAGATATGAGCCGCATGGAGGAGTTAGATATGGAATTCAGGATAGCAAGCTGTGAGGCAATCTTTTCCTGAGCCCCAGCAGCAGAAGGATCCTGGACTACTTCTCCCAGTTCCTTGAGAATATCTCGTTGAAGCTTGGTGAAGTGACAAAGGTAATTCAGCGAACGCATAGCAAAGGTCGCTGAAGAAAACATCCGCTTTCCATACCTGTCCATGGTCCTAGAATCCTTATTAGGAGGATGGACAGGTACTGAAGGATCCGCCAGTTCCTTGTTAGTGGCCGCTGCCACCACCATAGCATCCACAGAGACACCTTTGGAAAGGAACTGTTTATCCGAAGGGGCCGTGATGAACTTGGACGGTCTCCTGGGGACAGGTTCCACAGAATCTGGAGCCGCCCACGCCTTCCGAGCCACTACCTGCATGAGTGGGTCGAAAGGCGGAGACACCCAGGAGGTGGAGGGTCGGGATCCAAAAGCCTCCAGGTATACCGACTCATCCTCGGAGGGGTCAATGGAGGGCCAATTCCCCCTCTGTTTAAGGAGCTCAAGGATGTCTGAAAAGGAGACATCCTCAGAGGGGGACCGGGGGGAACCCTCCGACTCATCTAAGTCGGTATCAGATGTAGTAGACTCGGGGGAGTCTGTGTGTTTCCTCTTACACGTCCTCTTCCGAGGGGGTTCCCCTGCAGGATCAGGAGAAACCTCGGAAGAGGAGGAAATTCCCAGTGGGGAAACCTGGGGCGATGGATCCCTGGGCCTGACAGCAAGAGGCTGGCAAGAGGCATCTGCAGGCACTGATGAGGGAGGAGCTAGAGGGACGGACCGCTGACCTGGCTCTGAGGCCAGGACACTCCTCATCACCTCAAAGGCTCCTCTCCCTGGGAGACCAGAACACACCCGCTCCGAAGAGATAGGAATGGTCGGCTCCAAAGAGAGAGAAGGCTCCGAGGCCGATGTCGGTGCCGAGCTTACCAGAGCCGAAGCCCCGAGAGGGAGAGCGGGGTCGGACAAGGGTCCGATGCCACTAGCCCCCTCGGAGCCGACAGTGGAAACCCGACGACCGGATCCCTCCAAGGAAGGTCTCAAGGAAGAGATCGGAGCCGAGGACGACGGAGCCGAAAGATGTATCGGCTCCGGCATCGAAACAGTCGCTGTCCCAAGAAGCTCCGGCTCCGAACTCTGGTGTGGAGTCGGAGGAGGAAGCTCAATGATAGGGGTTATAGCCGCAGTCTGTTGAGATGGGCTATGGAGCATTTGGGCCAGTGCCTGAGACTTCAACAGCCTGCTTACCACCCTCTCCAAGTTGTGGTCAGACAGCCTGGAAGATCTCGAAGACCGGCTCCGATGGTTCCGCTCCGATAAAAGAGGAGACCCCGGAGCCGAGTGAATACTCATAATAGAAGGGGACCGGGATCTCTTATGGGTCGAAACCATCGGAGCCGAAGTCCCTTGAACTCCAGATGGAGCCGAGGATATCTCGGCTCCGATGCTGGATAAGGTG
This sequence comes from Protopterus annectens, assembly GCF_019279795.1. NCBI lineage: Eukaryota > Metazoa > Chordata > Ceratodontiformes > Protopteridae > Protopterus > Protopterus annectens. Next base: position 1,897,497,831 of record NC_056741.1, read on the forward strand.
TCGGCTCCAGCCGGAGCCGACAAGGCCACCGTAGTCAGGGTATCGGAGCCGTCCGGCACCGAACCCACTACTTTAGAAGAAATAGTATCGACTCCAGCCGGGCGATGTCGGCTCCGACGGCGAAGCCACCGGAGGAGGCTTGGACACTGTAGCCTGAGCCTTGGTGGCTTATGAGGTTTTCCTGACTTAGGAGGAGAACCCTCAGGTTTAAGTAAACCTCGGAGGATAAGTTTGTTCCTCCTTTCCTGCAGGACTCTCTGGCTAAAAGCATGACACAACGCACAGGAGTCCTGCAGGTGCAAAGGCCCCAGGCAATACACACAAGAAGTGTGACCGTCTGTCGGGGACATTTTCTGACAGCACTGGTCACACTTCTTGAAGCCTGAGACCTTGCCTTCTCTAGACATCCTAAAAAGGATGGACACAAACAGTCCCCACAAACACACAACTTAATCCCTACACAAACACACAGGAAGGGATAACCAGGGGGGAACTAGGCCTGACTAAATTACTGTAAATCAAAACTTATAAAATTTTACAAAAGGACTGAAAAAGAGGGAAAGGGTGGGCTGTAACTAGATTACAGACTAAACTAACGCTCAAAAAGGGAAATAAACTCCTAACTACACTTTTCTTATTTTACTAAGAAAAACTCACCTCAGCTGACAAAGGAGACCTCTTTCGCTAAGCGGCAAACGAGATCTGAGGTAGTTCCGCCTTGCATCATGGGATATAGGGTTGCCTCGAGCTGGTAAAAGGAGTTCTCAAGCTAAAGCAAGTGCCGAGTCGGAGCCGAGGATCGGCTCCGAACCCATCCAGCAAGAATGAAGGCGAGATTGACAACTTAACATCTTTAATTTTCTTCTGGTGAAGCCATTCTTTTGTTGATTTGGATGTATGTTTGGGGTCATTGTTGTGTTGAAAGATGACATTCCTCTTCATCTTCAGCTTTCTAGCAGATGCCTGAAGGTTTTGGGCTAAAGGTGACTGGTATTTGGAACTGTTCATAATTGACTAAAGCTCCAGTTCAAGCTGAAGAAAAGCAACCACAAAGCATGATACTGCCACCACAATGCTTCACTGTGGGGATGGTGTTCTTTTGGTGATGCAAAGTTTTGTTTTTGCGCCAAACGTACCTTTTGGAATTGCGGCCAAAAAGTTCAACCTTGGTCTCATCAGACCATAACACATTTACCCACATGCTTTTGGGAGACTTGATGTATTGTTTTGCAAATTTTAGCTGGACCTAGATGTTTTCTGTGTAATAAAAGGCTTCCGCCTTGCAACCCCACCCCACCCCACAGGCCAGACATATGGAGAATACGGGAGATTGTTGTCACATGTAGTACACAACCAGGGCTTGCCAGAAATTCCTGCAGCTCCTTCAGTGTTGCTGTTGGTCTCTTGGCATTGTCTTTTCATCAGTTTTGGAGGGACATCCAGTTGTTTGCAACGTCACTGTTGTCCCATATTTTCTCCACTTTTTGATGACTGTCTTCACTGTGTTCCATGGTATATCTAATGCTGTGGAAAATTTTTTGTACCCTTCTCTTGACTGATACCTTTCAATGAGATCCCTTTGATGCTTTGTAAGCTCTCTGCGAACAATGGCTTTTGCTGTAGCAGGCAACTCAGTAAATGTCAGGAAAATCCTACTATGACAGCTAAACGTTATTTGAGGTTAATCAGAGTCTATTTAATTGACGGCAGGTGTGTACCCAAGATGACTGAATGCTGTAATTAAAGCAAAAGGTGCTTCAACAAAGTATTAGTTTAAGGGTGTGCAGACTTATGCAAACAGCTTATTGTATGTTTTTTTTTTTTTTTATATTTTTTCCCCAACAGATTTGTTTGTGTTTCAACTGAATTGTACAGGATTATAGGTCACTTTAAAGATGGGGAAAGTTTTGAAATGATTTATTGGGGTCTCAGGGTGTGTACACTTTTTATATCCACTGTACCTCACCAGACACATGCAACAGCTGGAGACAGCACAGGGGCTTCTCACCAAGAAAACACGGGGCCTACAAACCATGTCATCATGTATGTGTATAGACTGAAAGCCGTGTCACTGTAATCTGTATTGTAGGTGACTTCTGCTTGGCCTCCTGGCCAGTCTCTCACCCTGCCCTGGTGGGAATAGTGCATATCCACAAATCAGATATAGTTCAGTTTTTAATTTAATGTAAACATCACTGAAAAAATAACAGTACTGTATATTTGGGAATCATGGTATTTGAAACTACAACCTCTGACTACAGTCTAATATTGGACCCTTACAGTTAGTTTGTGCTACAGACTAATGCATTCATTCTTGCTTTTACAGTTGGGATATGCATGCTCAATTTGATACAACTCTATAAAAGACTAAAAAAGCTATATTTAACTTTTAATGCTACAATAACACTTCTTTTCTGCTGCATACATACCACTTGCTTCCTTCAGTCTCTCCAATCGAGCAACATGAGCCTGTCAACTGAACTCATGTTTATTGGAAGCTGGGGAAAGAACAGAAAAGAACTGAAGATGCATACCAGTCTTGCCTATATTTAGCTTTCTTAGTCTTAGAAGTACTCTCTTATTGTCATACATGCACAGCTGTGGGATGTCTGTAGTCTCAAAGTCATGCAACCAATGGTTAAGATAAGTGTTTTCATAGGTTCATAGGTGTGTACTAGAGTAATGGCCCTGGAGCCTTTACAAGCCTAGCCCATAGGATTACCCTGGCATTGTGCCACCTGTCCTTAGTTCCCAGTGCTTCTGTCGAGTAGAGCCACTGGAGTGATCCCCAAGGTGAATTTTCTGTTTTCCATCCACTTATCAAGATTTCTCTTGAAGAGGGTCGGTGAGGTGCTCTGTTTGACATGTATGGGAAGTCTATTCCATAACATGGGCAGTCTCTGGGTTATGAACCTGTCCCTCTAGCACTTTCTGTTGATTGTAGTAATGAGGTTGAGGTCTCTTGAGTGTGTGGTGCACAGGGATTGGGATTTCTTTAGATGTAGCATTTCTAACAGAGCTGGGTCAAACATGGCTTTGTAAGTCAAGCAGAGATCGCTTCTAAGTAGGCGATATGAGACAGAGAATAGTTGGAGTTTATTTAGTCTGACCATATAGGACAAGTGTTTAAGGCCTAGGATCCTCTTTGTGAGGTATTTTTGTGACCTCTCCAGTTGCTGCAGGTGTCTAGTGAGGTACATGCCAAATGGGACATTGTACTCGATGACTGGCCTAATGAGGGAAGAGTAGAGGGAGATGATGACCTCTTTCTTCCTGGATGCAAATCCCTTAATAATGATATGTGCCACACAGAAGGACTTTCTGACCACAATGGCAATGTGTTGGACAAAAGAGAGGTTGCTGTCAACCTGTGTTCTCAGATCTCTTATAACGCCATCTGTGTTCAGTGGACTACCATTGATGTGATAATTCATGGGAACCGGGTTTTTCCCAAAGGGGATGACAACACATTTTTTGGCATTAATCTTAAGGCCATGATTCTGACACCAGTCATTGGTCCCATTTTCTCCTGTTTAGGTCATTAAAATGTTGCCCACATTGCTCTCCATTGTGGGATACCAGTGGCACTGGATACACCTTGGGCCAAACTATTCCATACCTCAGACTTATACTGGGAGCCAGAATAGTCCCCCTACATACTCCTTTGGCTGTTGTGCTTATCAAGATCCCGATAAATATTCTAGACTCCTGGACACCCCACCTCTGTGCCCTATAGTGTGCACCTTCCTCTCCACTGTCAGCCATGTCTACCAGCCGAACTACAGGAATGGACACTGATACTTTCCCACCAATTCCAGTTATCTAGTTTACTGGTAGTGTGCTTAATGGGTTTAAGTGGTGCCTAACAAAATGAATAGAATGTATCCGCTTCTATTACTGGCGATCTGTGTCCTGTCTACAGATGTTCAGTGGCTGCAGCTGCTGGGGAACCCTGTTAACTGCCAAGCAATGCTGCTAAGTGCACTTGCGCGATGAAATACAGAAATTGCAACAATGTATTTTTTTTTACATTTGCCCTTTTACAGATGCCCCATTTGCAGGTGTTCTGTCTGGTTCCTGGGTGGGAAAAGTACAGTTGTGTACACTTACCATAAATGTAGATGTTTGAGTGTATTCACTGTTGCAGTCATTACATTTGGGTAATCTGCTGGCAGGTTGCCCTCAGTCAGCCTGATTAACAAAAGTCTTGGGTTCTGAGTCGGTTGCTGCCCCTTCTTCCATGATGTCAGGTCGTCAGTGGTATAAAACATGCAGGTGACGCCATTTTCGTCAGTTTTTCTTGCCCCAGATGTCAGGTGCCCCCTAAATGGGGAGCAATATATATATATATATATATATATATATATATATATATATATATATATATATATATGTGTGTGTGTGTGTGTGTGTATGTATATATATATATATATATATATATATATATATATATATATATATATATATATATATGTAATTTAGAATACAAACAACATACCTCCAAATAAAAGCAAATACTCCAAAAAGGCTTTTGAGCATAGCAAGAGAAAGAAGAGGTATACAAAGAGAAAAATAGGGGGCTGGCGGGTGGATAACCAAGACTGCAACAGTGAATACACTCGAACATCTACATTGTACTATGTTCTTCGTGTTTCACTGTTGCAGTCATTACATTTGGGTAGAATCCCAAAGCTATGGTTGGGAGGATGGAATTATACAGCATTAGGAGCAGCTATAAGGTCTTGCAGGACAGCACAGTGGCAAAGCCTGCTCTGGATTTAGATAAGAGAGGTAAATGGTAATGTTTGGTGAATGTATGAACTGAGCTCCAGGTAGCAGCTTCTAGAATGTCTCTGGTAGGAACCCCTCCCCTTGGGAACAAGTTTACCATGGTGCATGTAGCAGAAACAAATACAATGGCTTATCCATTTTGAAATAGTCTGCTTTGAAATAGCCTTTCCCTCTGCCCCTGCAGCAAATTTCACCAGTAATTGCTCAGATTTTTCTTAAAGAATTTGTCCTGTTTAAGTAGAATCTTAGTTGTCTGTGCACATCCAATGAATGCAGAATTCGCTCACCCTTGTTCTGTGGATTTGGGAAAAAAGTTGGCAGATGAATGGTCTGATTAAGAGCCACACTAGATACCACTTTAGGCATAAAGGATGGATTGGTCCTGAGAGCCACCCTGTCTGGGTAAAAGATAATAAAAGGCTCCACTGCCGTAAGACCCTGTAGTTCTGAAATCCTTCTAGCTGAAGTGACTGCTAAAAAAAGCTGTCTTCCAAGAGAGAAACTTTATGTCTGCAGTAGTAGCTGGTTCAAAAGGAGGTAGGGTGAGTTTTCCAACACAAAATTGAGGTCCCATGCAGGAGTTGGTGCTCTCCTGGGAGGTCTCAAATTGTTGGCCCCTCTGAGGTACTGCTTTAGCAGGGGATGAGAAAAGAGGGGATGCTCTGAGTTGTAATGAGCTGAAATGGCAGAGGCATGTATTTTTATTGAAGAAAAGGATAGGCCCTTGTAAAGTATCTCAGTTAAGTATTGCAGAATCTGAGGAATATTGGGCATTGCTGTGTTTATTCCTTGTGCTTGGTTCCAGGCACAGATCAGCATAAGATTTTCTAGTAGTAGGCCTTCTAACCTCCAAAATGACATCCATCACAGGTTTGCTGAGAGATGTAACTGGTGAAATTAGTTGATTAGCCATGCTGCAAGATTCAGAGTTTGGAGCTGAGTGTGCAGAATTTGATAGTTCTGCTGAGACAGTAGATAAGGTGTCTGAGGCAGGTACCACGGAGGAAGGTGTGACATATTGCGCAGGAGCAGGTACCAGTGTTGGCAAGGCCAGTCTGGAGCAATCAGAATCATTTTTGGTTTTTCCTGTCTGACTTTTAGTAAGATAATGGAGAGCAGAGTCAGAGGGGGAAAGGCATAGGCTGACAGGTTTTTCCAGCTGAAGGATAGAGCATCCACTTTCCAAGCTTTTTTGTGATGAATTCTTGTGCAGAATTTGTCCAACTGATAGTTTTGGGGTGAGGCAAAAAGATCTATCTCTGGGCTCCCCCACTTGCGTGTCAACATGCTGAAGATTTGTGGATCCAGTTTCCATTCGTGTGGGTCCATAAGATTTCTGCTTAGTTCGTCTGCCAGAGTATTTTGCTTTCCTGGCAGGAACTGAGCTTGTAGATGTATTTGGTATGTCAAGGCCATGTTCCACAAAGCCATGGCTAGACTGCAAAGGGGGTAGGAATGGGTACCCCCCTGATTGTTTATGTACCACATGACTGTGGTGTTGTCCGTCTATCAGTAGTTGCCCTGGATGAAGATAGTCCTTGAAGGCTGTCAGAGCATTCTGTACAGCTAGCATCTCTTTCTGGTTGATATGCAGGTGCATTTGATTTGGGCTCCATTTGCCCTGAATGTATCTCCCTACCAGGTGCGCCCCCCAAGCATAATCTAATGCGTCTGTAGTCAGGGTCTGGGCGGCAGGGAGTGGAATGAATGACAGTCCCTTGTTTTGGTGATAGGCCTCTGCCCACCATAGGAACTCTTGCTGCAGGCAAGGAATGATAGGAATCATTGTTTCCAGGCTGTGACAATGTTGACTCCATAAGCTTTTTAGGTACCACTGAAGTTTCCTCATATGCAGTCTTGCATATGGAATTAGTAGAATGCAGGAAGCCAGGAACCCCAAGGCCTGCAGAATTTGTCTTGCATATAATTGGGTTTTTGTGGCCACTTGTTTGAAGTAAGTCATCAATTGAATTTGTTTTTCTGGCGTGAGGTAAGTCATCTGGGCAGTTGTATTGAAGCTTGCACCCAGGAATGTAATTATTTGAGAGGGTACAAGTTGTGCTTTCTTTTCATTTATGGTGTACCCTAGGCAAGTTAGAAGCCTTTTTACAAATACCAGATGCTGTAGAAGTGTGTCCTTGTTTTCTGCCTGAATTAAACAATCGTCCAAGGTAAGGATAAATTTGAATGTTTCTTTCTCTGCAAAATGCGATTACTGGTGCCAGGCACTTTGGCTTATCTACTGTGCCCAGAGTTTTCACAAAGGGCAGTGCAGAGAACTGGTAATGCAAATAGTCTGCTTTGAAGCAGAGGTATCTTCTGCAAGATTCTCTGATTGGGATATGCAGGTAAGCCTCTTTTAAGTCTAAAGTTACCAACCAGGCATCCTTGCCTAGCATAGGCAGTAACTGCTGTAGAGTCAGCATCTTGAATTTTGGAATGTCCAGAAATGTATTTAGAATGGATAAGTCCAGAATTGGACACCATGATTTGCCTTTTCTGGGTACCAGGAAAAGTCTTGAATAGAAACCTTGTCCCTTTCCCTGTTCTGGTACTGGTTGAATAGCCCCCATATTCATGAGGGACGTAACTTGTTTCTGGGCCTCTGCCCACTGATTTGGAGGCAGATCTGGCCATCCGTTTGGGATTGGCAATGTGTGGAAATGAAATCTGTATACCTGGGATACCATATTAAAAACCCACTTGTCCTGGGCAATTCAATGTCAATTTCGTGCATGAAGTGCCAGTTTTCCCCCCAAAGGGGCTGCCAAAAGATAAGTGCTTGGAGATGGCAGAGGGAAGTCATTGAGACTGTTTACTGCAAGGAGGTGTCTTGTTTCTTCCAGAGTTGGAGGTGGAGGCACCCCATTGTTTTGTTAGGTAAGTTCCTTGTGACTGAAACCTGGAGCCTTTGGAGTGTCTGGGTTTGACCTGAGTGGCTCTGGTGGGTAGTGGCTGCACTTGTAGGAAACCTTTTACAGTTTGCATAGATTTAGCTTTATCTTCCATCTTTTTCAAAACTTCTTCTGCCTTATTACCAAATAGACTATCCTGTTGTAAAGGAGCATCCAACAATTCTGCTTTAACATGATCAGGCAGATTTTGCTCCTTGAGCCAAGCATGCCTTCTTATCACAGATCCAGTTACAGTGGCCCTGCAAGAGACCTCCAAGGAATAAAAACCACATTGCAAAGTATGCTTTCCAACTTGTTCAGCTGAATGCAATAAATCCTGCAACTCTATTTTCCACAATGTCAGAAATCAACATAATTTTCTGTTTAAGTAGGCCCATGACATGCTGCTGATATTTAAGCATATGAAATTGACAGTTTAAAGCCCTGATTGCCAAGGTTGCAGACATGTAAACCTTCTTACCCCATCTATCCAGCACCCTGGAGTATCTATCAGAAGGGGTAGGATTTTTAGCAGTAGAGGCCTTAACACCCTTAGGACCCTGAGAAATGGTTTCAAGGTCAGCAGTAGGGTTTTTAAAAAGGAATTTGTGGGAGTCAGGAACTCTGTAATATCTGTCTGGCTTACTAGGAGCCAGAGGCAGGGAATCAAGAGCCATGCTGGATTCTGAGAAAACATCATCAACAATGTCTAGAACAGGAGGTATTAGCCAAAGGCCTATGCTGAGGAAGAAGAAAGAAATCCCTAAGCCTCGATTCTGAAAAATCCTGACTCTCCCAGTGAAAATGTTCCCTTAAAGTATACAAAGTTTCTCCAAAAAAAGTCCTCAGGAGGAGAAGCAGAAGGGATGGATTATTCTGCATCAGAGTCCTCATAAGGTGGAATAGATAATTCCTGATCAGAAGAGGAATCAGAAGAAATGGAAACCTGATCTGATGATTCATAATCAGTACCTTGCCTAGACCTCTTAGCTGGAGGGGGATGGAAACCCCTGATTAAGGTAATTATATCCTCAGCTATTTTGAGCATTTGTTTTTTAGGCCTGTGCACCTGGCCCAAGCGTCATTTTTTTAGACATAGAAGTTGATTTTGGCCTAGATTTTGAAGATGGCATCAGTTTAATATACAAATCTTTAGGCCTGAAAACACCCTCAGAAGCTGGTGACTGCTCAGCAGCTCCGGACCCATCTAAGGTAGAGACATCCGCAGGTTCAACACTTAAAGTGTCTCGTGGCATACCAGACTCCGAATGGGTCTCAGTAGAGGCCTGCGAATCAAAAGTAGTGGGTACCAGGGGCTGCAAAAGCGCCTCATTGAGTACCAGCGAACTGGCGACTGGCTTAGGAGAAGCTTCGTCGTCGGTTTTGGACTTCGACAGTCTGTCTCTGTCTTTTTCTTTACATTTTTTGTGTATTCCGGTAGTTGGATTGCTAACCGACATTTCTGGATAGTTAAATCATGAGCCAAAATATTTAGATGCAAAAATATACCGACGCTTAATAGTGCGTTGATTAAATTTAGCATAAAACCGACAGCAAGGCACGTTGTGGTCAGGGCCTGGGCAAGGAATACAGTACAAATGAAAATCCATATGAGGTATTTGCTTCCCACAAGTAATACAATTATTAACTTTTACTGACATCGGTAAGGAGCAAGAAAAACTTTCCCCAAAGGGGTACTTGGCTTTAGGTTGAAGACTTCGGTTCTAAAACTCGAAAACAAAAATTTCAGGAGTCGGCCGACCGGCACTTGCGAACTTCTTCTGCTTCGGGCACCGCGCCGCAAGAAAGACTGATGAAAATGGAGTTGGCTGCATGTTTTATACCCCTGACAATCTGACATCATGGAAGAAGGGACAGCAACCGACACAGGGGCCGACTGAGGGCAACCTGCCAGCAGATTACCCACATGTAATGACTGCAACAGTGAAACACGAAGAACATCTAGTCCAGTTTGTGCACTGCTGTGCTTCGCGCAAATTAGATAAGCACAGCCACACTTGACATTCATTTTTTCCTTTTCAAGTGTTCGCATTAAGTGGCCACTGAAACTCAATTAGACACAGCCAGTAGGCCTACGCCTACCCATTCTAGTGAGCCCACAGATATTGGACAGGTGGAGGATGAGACAACTGATCAGGGAAGTGTAGTTACTGCGGCTTCAGTGCCTGTTGACTCTGGCCATAGCCAAAGTGTGAGCGAGGTGCCATGCAGGAGGTTTGTTAAGGGTGCTTGGTGAGGGCCTGCTGTCCATCTTCCACCTGATCCAGGTGTCTCTTCCAATGCACTCAATGTATGTTTAGGGCCATCGTGAAGGCACAGGCACGTTCCCATAGGTGCTCCAGAGAAATGATTAGGGTTGTAGATCTGGCACAGGCTGACATGCAAGACTGCCTCCACCATGTTGCTGATTCAATGGATAGGATGAATGACACATTGGAAAGAGCAGTGTCTGTGATGGAACATCTGCTGGGAGGGGGACGGTATCCTCATGGGCATAGGTCAGCCACATCATCAGCTGTTAGCCAAAGTGGCCATACCCGATCACGCTCCCATAGTGGCAGGACTTCAACTGCTCTGTCATTGAGTCAGCTATCCACACCCAGATGTGGTAAGCCATGGGGTCATGGTCGTGGGTGTACTCGTGATGGGAGCTCATCCGGCAGACATCAGTCATATTCAGATAGCAGCAGAGCATCTGATCGTGGGTGTGGATGTGCCAGTGCACCTCCTGGCTGAGCCAGTTGTCATGTTTGGGGAGGCAATGATGAACTGCCACCTGTACCATGCACGGCTCACATCTGTCCGACAAACAAAGATGTAGAGCTAGTACAGAGCTTGGCTGTGCTCAAGCAGGCACGCACACAAATTTCACCTGCAGGACCCCTACACACACACACACACACACACACACACACACACACACACACACACACACACACACACACACACGCACACGCACACCCACACCCACAGAGACACAGACACACACACACCCCCAGCAGTGGTCTTACGTCAGCTGGTGCCCTAGGCAAAAGGGCTCCACAGCACCCCCCCACACCACCCAGGTGCTCCCATCCTGGTCTACCTACACCAAATAAATACTGGAAAAGCATCCCTGCTACAGTGGCGCCCTAAGCGGATGCCTAATTAGCTTATGCCTAAAGCCAGCTATGCACACACCAGTTACATGGTTCAGCCATGCAGCTTAAAACTCATTTTGTCTCACTTGCCATTTGTTAGTTTACCTAAATGTCTGCCTGCTTCCTTTTCTCACTCGCACACATTCGCCAACCTTTTGTGTCAGCCTAGGCTTTCTGCCCAACCCCCCCAACACTCTATGCAAGTGATAACTGTGCCATATCCCTATTTTGTAACTTTTAGATTCAGGGATACAAAAGCTTTGCGCCTGATGCTCAGGGCACATAGCTGACTCTGCTTAGTATATCTGCATTTGTGATGTTGAACTGGTGATTGTACCTTTGACTTATATTGGTCTTAGAAAGTTAACCAGTTAACAGCATCAACATTTTCCAACTTTATTATGAATGATCTTGTGAGGGTTGTGAAGTCTGAAACTGCAATGTGTATCATTACTTTCTAACTTCTCTCTTTAATGATTTTCCAGTACAAACATATGGTGCTAAACTGACGGCATGCAGTGACTATCACTACTTTTGAGAGCTACGACTGTGTTCATCTTTGATGCCTGAGGCCTAATACTTAATAATGGACACATATAAGTCAAATAAGTCTCTGCTGTCACATATTAAGGTCATTTATGTACAAATCTTCCACCTTTTACTTGCTTACACTACCAAGTAAAAAAATGCAAGGATATGCCAGTCACTCATAATATTACACAATACACTCCAGGTCCAAGAATTACCTTGTAAATCCAGCAATTGCACCAATTTTAGTTCAGGGATGACTCTGTCTGATGCAAGCAGTACACAGCCAATACAAGAAGAAGTAAAGGTTATGAGAGCTGCCTGGCATCAAAGTTACTACATGTATGTGTGTAGGTGGAACTTTTAGGCCATTAGGTGGTGAGTGAGTGTGCTATGCCTCATCTCTTAGCCAATGCAAGGGCATAGTGAGCATGCCTACACCCACAGCAGCTGTTGGTTCCCCCTGACTCCTCATCTGCATGTGGTTGTGGTATGTGTGCTCTTTCTCCTTGTTAATCCTGCTGAAGCTGTTTTCTCAGGATGATGTTGTGCAGCATGGCACATACTGCGAATATTTCACTACATGTCCGTGGATTATACTGCAGGGCTACTCCAGATGTATCTAGGCACAGGAATCATGAATTCAGTAGCCAGAACACATGCTTTATGATATTTCTGGTTTGAGCGTGTGCCTCATTATGGCGTTCTTCAGCAGATGTGTGTGTGCATTTCTGATCGGTGTCATCAGCCATGGTTCCAGTTCACAACCTGCATCCCCCGGTAAATGACTCTGCGGGATATCTCCCCTAGTGAACATCTGATACAGTTGGGAGGTGTGCTAGATATGTGGGTTTTGGTAACTGCCAGGGTTGCCAGCACACACATTCAAGATGATTCCCTTGGCATTACACACAACTTGCCAGTTAATAGAGTGAAAGCTCTTTCTGTTAATGTAAAGCCTTCCCTGTTCCCCAGGTGGTGCCTTAATTTCTACATGTGTGCAATCTATGGTACCCAGTACTTCAGGGTAGTGTGCTACAGGGTAGAACTCCTGCATATTTCTGGCCCTATCCTCAGGAGTACAGGGAAACTATACATGGTCACTAGCATGTTGGAGTATAGCATTCAAGAAATGATGGAGGATCCTGAATGCTGATGCCTGTAACACCCCTAGTATGCCCCCTGTTGGTCTCTGAAAAGTATCTGTAGCTAAGATTCTAAGTGCTACACATACATTTGTCTCCACTGGGATGGGTTCCCCTCAGTTTGCCCTGGCTATGAGATGAGGATGACAGAGGTTGCAGTTCTTGTAGTGTCACTATCCACCCTGTAGCACTCTACAATTTCCACATCATGTAGGCTGTGACAAGTTACCCAGGGTCTGAAAACTCTTCTTCTTGGCCTTAGTCTATTAGCAGCAGCAGCATAAACTTCAGCCTGCTGCACAGACACAAAAATTAAAGCAACAGCAGCCCCTAACACTGTTTCTGTGTAGACTCCTTTCCGTGGCTGTCTTCTAATAGGTTTTGGAATTCACAGGAAAAAACAGCACTGAGTCGACATGGTTGCTTTATAGCTTGTTAAATAGCTCCTACATCTTGGACTGGTTGATCATCATACAATTCAGCTGCTTATGCTGTAATCTGCATGCCACGGTGTTCACCTGGTTTGTGTGGCTGTGCGTGGTTCTACACACTGTGTAGAGCCACTTACTGAATCCAAAACAGTGCGCTACCATGTGCAAGTTGCATAGTGTAAGCTTTATTGAATCTGTCTGCTTGCTCTTTCTGTCAAGACAGTAACAGAGCTGTCTAGGGACATCCATGGTATGGAATATCCTTTCTCCCTCATTTTCAGGTTCAGGAAAGAAAACAGGGAGATGAATAGTTTGGCTTAAAGTAAACTTGGATACCACAAAGAAGGATTTGTTCTCAAAGAAGCCATACCACTGTGGAAAATGAGATAAGGTTGACTCACTATAAGACCTTGCAACTCAGATACTCTTCCTGTAGAGGTCAGAGCAATCAGTTCAACTGTTTTCCATGTTAAGAACCTCAAGTCAGCCATATTAGTTGGTTGAAATGGAGAAAGTGTTAGCTTCTCTAACATAAAATTAAGATCTCAAGGAGAAGCTACCTGTTTTCTTGGAGGCCTCATATGCAAAAGCCCTCTCAACAACATTTTAACATGAGAATGCATTGACTCTTGACAGAAGAGCAAGAAAGGCCATAGGATAGTAAAGTAACTTGCACAAATACTGTAAAACCAGTGAACAGCTAGCCCTGAATGGGTGCCAGTTATGTTGTTAGTACCAACTAGAAAACCCTTTCCATTTGCTAATATATGATTTTCTTGTAGCACGCTTTCTTGCTTCTATTAGTATCCGCTGCACTTCCTCAAGGTCTTAATTCCCTTTAGGTACCTGTTTACTATCATCCAAGCAGTCGGTTGAAGTTGATTGGTGATGGGGTTATCAAACACCCCGATCTTGTGTGAGTGGATCCATTCTGTGAGGATGCTTGTGATAATTGTCACTGGCCATTTCCAGAAGGGAGAACCATTATCACCTTGGCCAGAATGGAATCACCACAATGATCTTGGTGGATTCCTTTTGAATCTTCAAAACTACACTGGATATCAGTGAAAAGAGTGAAAAAGCATGCAGGAACATTCCTGTCCACGGAAAAGAAACAGCATCAGTCTTCCAGGCCTTCTTGCATGGAGTGCTGGATCAGAATCTTGCCAGCTGATTGTTTAGAGAGGAGCTAAATAGGTCTACTTGAACTCTCCATACATGGATCAACTCTTGGAAGACCGACCCCTGATCTAGTTTCCATTCATGAGGATCTGCCCTTGTCCTATTCAGCTTGCTTGACAATTTTGCTCTGAAGGAATCTAGGATAACTGCAGAGTGAGAATGTGCTGTGAAGCTATATTCCAAGCTAACATGACGAGTCTGCAAAGGGTGTATGACTTGGTTCCCCTTCATGTTGATGTACCACATGACTGTGTTATTTCTAACAACCTGAAAAGGTCCTGGGGCAAAAGACTCAGACAGCTGAATGCCTTGATCAGGGCAAGCACCCCTTTTATACTTATGTGCTTGTATCTGTCCTTGGTGTCCCACACACCTTGCACTTTTATCCCTGCTGAAAGTACTCCCCAAGCAAAGTCTGAGGCATCTGTGGCAACTAACTGCAATGGAGTAAGGAGGGAGAAGGGGAGGTTTGGATTTGGAGGATATTTACTTCTCCACCAAGTGATTTCTCTTCTGACAACCCAGAGCACTGGGATCGGAAAAGACAAAGTATGTTGGTGCTGGGACCAAAGAGACATCAGACACATTGCATCTTTCTCATGTGGAATCTTGCCAGTATCATGAGAATCACAGATGCCATGAAATCCAAAATCCTGAGATATTCCCTCACAATGACTGAATTCTGAGTACAAAACCTTAGAAATAGATCTGGATCTACATATATTTTTTTCCAGTGGAAAAGCTCTTTGAACTGAGGTGTCCAGCTGACATCCCAGGAACATAGCCCTGTATGAAGAAATCATGTATAAACCTTGATGAATGATCTTCAGAACCCACTTGTCTGAAACTATCTGTTGCCAAAGAGAAAAGTGGAGATTCAGGCTAGAGAGTTCTGGAAGGAAAAGGGACTGCCAGGGTGAGATGGGGCCGCAAGTTTGCTTTAATAGTGTTTCTGACTTATTTCAGTGTCATTGGTTTTGGGGTGGGGGTCCTGAATTCTTTTTGGAATCCCCTTGCTATTTCTTCTTAAAAGTCTTTTAACCACCAATCTGTCGAGACTGTTTATTTTGGGGTGTTTTTGTGTCAAAATAGGATGAGAATCCCTTAGCACATTTGGAAATGGAGGCCTGAAAAATTAGGCATTCTCTGTATCACCCTACCCCTTTCATCACACTGTTTGTTAACCTAAGCAACAGAGTAGTCATAAACTAAATAATTAACCGAAGGAGAATTTAGCACCTCATTTTTCACATCTGGGAGGTTCAGAGAAAGCAGCCAGGGGAAATCTTGTGTCAGTAGCCATAGCCCTGGAAGAAATATCAACAGAGTTATACACATGCTTTAAACAATGACTTGTGACCTATAAAATGGAAGAAACTAAATTAAAGAAGTTTTTTCTACACATGAAGACACTGCAGACCAGACATTCCTCATAATTTCACAATTAGTCAGAATAAACTTTGAACTTATGAGCCTGACAATTAAAAATTCTTAAAATCAAAGTTGCAGAAGCGTATACATTTTTCCCATGCTTATCAATAATCTTCCCATCCTTGTCAGAAAGAGAAGGATGGGAATTAGCTAAATGTTTAGCAGCAGTAAGATTAGTTAAAGTTACAGCTGCTAGGTCAGGTTTGTGGAGAACATACAAAAACTTAAAAAGGCTGAGGAACCTTAAACATGCTGCCTGCCTTTTTAGGGGTAGGGGGTTGACTATCAGGCAGATTGTAGGCAGTGACACACAGAACGGGGGAATGGGAGAAGGATCTGGAAATTCCTTCTATCACAGCTCATAGCGTTTTCTGTGGGACTAAGAAACCTCAGTGTTCTCCCACTGAAAACACAGGCACATTCTGGAAACAGTCTCAGAGAAAGAGAAACCCCCACATGGAGAAACACACAATTTCTCCACAGAAAAAAAAACATTTCAATTACTTTAAACAACTTTTAAACTGACTAGAAAAAGTGCACTCCTATTTAAAAGTACAGTTAAGTCTCAGAGTGTGTTAAAGCATGGACTAGTAGCTTAAAATAACTTTCCTAAGCAGGAAAGTACAATAAATCATATTTTAATGTGGAAGGTTTTTTCCCAAAAGGCAGGAAAGCTCTGTAGGGCTTGGTGCCCAAACCTCTTTTTAAAATTCATCTCAGTCTGAGCTAACAGTTGTGCCCTGAAGCTTTGAAAGTTGGACAGCTGTTATACCCTTGGCAAGATATAACCCATGTAGCTAATGCTACTGCAGCTGTGATTAAGTAGCAAAAAGGTAACACCGTGGGTAAATGGGTGATATGTCAACACATTTGTTCAAAAACAAAGTATTAGTTAAGGGTTTCCCCATCTCAGAATACATTTTTGCCCATATAGCAATCCGTCATCTGCTAGTCAATAGAAATAGAAGCTTCTTTGGGCGAGGTTGGATTTTCCAAGGACATCTCTTTATGGTGATATTTATACGGTAGCATTACCTAAAAGAGATATGGATATGACAGCATGATTATAAGTTTAAAAATTTGTGGGAGGCAGACTTGGTGATAAACAGGGATACATGTTGGGATGGAATATTGGGGTTCTTATTGGAAATATGAGGGTATTCAATTTTTAGCAAATGAGGTTAAGATGTAAGGACGGACACAAAGAAGACATCTGAACTGCAGGCTAGATATCAGAACATAGGCGAATAGAAAGGAGTAGAGGAATCCTAAGTGAAAGACCTGCTCTGGTAGAGTTTTTAGCTGAATCTAGAACAGAGGTTGCTGTTAAAAAAGGGATAGTTAGTACAACATATAAACTATTGCACAATGACTATAGCAATCAATCAGAGGAGGTTAAAAAAAGATTGAGAAGAGAGGATGAATAAGCAATTCACAAGGAAACAATGGGAGGATACATGTATTTCTCCCAAATATGCAAAAAAACCTCTAGAAGATTTAGGATTTTTTGAATGGAAGTGTTTGCATATGTATTTGTATACCCCACACAGACTTCAAAGAATGTTTCCTCAGGAAGATGACAAATGTTGGAGATGTGATGGGGAGGAAAGAAATAACTAGGAACATATGTTTTGGGAGTATAAAGGAGTTGGCATACTTTAAAAATTCCCTACAGAGAACTCTATCAGAAATATTGGGTGAGGAAATGGGTGTAACTAAAGAAATATTTTTTTTTTATCTGGGATACAGGATCTGAATTGCCTAGACATAGTAAGGTTTTAAGTTTAATTTTCATTGCTACCAAAAAAAGCAATTACTAGAAAATGGAAATCAAAGTCTAAACCATTAGAAGTAATGAATATGGTAACAGAGATAACAGAACTGGAAGTGGGATATTTAGAAAAGGAAAGGAGCAAATTACATAGAAAAAATTGTGGGAGTAATACATGCAGAATAATGTTTTAGTGGAATGAGGTTTAAGGGAAGACAGGACTTGAACAATTAATGTAATGCTGGATTGACAATAACCGTACAAAAGAATATATGTGATGTATAATGTTTGTAACTGTGAACATGTTAATATGGTTTGTTTTCTTTTATACAAATATATGTTTGCTTATATCTTGTGTGATAATTCAATAAAGGTGCTAAAAATAAGATGTATGTATGGATGTGAGGTACAGACTCAGAGAGGTTGAGAGGATAATATGCAGACAGTTGTAGTAGGACGGAAACAATGTTATATGGCTTTCTGGAGAAGTAAGCCTGGTTTATTCCAGATTTATAACTTACATTTGGGAATGACATCATTTACTTTATTACTGAAACAATTGGAAGTTCAAGTGATGCAGGGTATTTTACATCTTACATAGTAACACAACAACCTTTCCACATGTCCAGAAACACAAAGCAGTGCTGCAATAAAAACAGAGTACAAAACAGCATTCCATACTCTGAAAGAGAAGCATATAAATTTGAGATTAAAGTGTCAACATTAGCAAGCCCAAAGTTTTTTTTTTTTTGGGGGGGGGGAGGGAGGCTAAACAAAACAAACAAAAACAGAACAGAAAACATTCTTTGCATACTGTTACCTGAGATGCACAAACCTGAAAAAATTAGGAACCTGAGGTGCCTAGACCTGAAATATATAACTAACTGTTTTTTAAAGTGTAGCCTGAAGGACTAGGCATCATATTTTACCTAAATAACCTTCTGACAATATTTTACTGGCTAGAGTTCTTTTTCTTAGCTTCTACTACAATTATATTTAATTACTATCATACTCTAATTCTAATTAACTAGAATGCTAAACCTCTCTTCCTTAGTTTTCCTTTTCAGATCAGAAAAGACAGCATAAATAAGTGACATAGTGTTGGATACTGGCCACCAGTGCATTTAGAAACTGCATTGTTCTGTTACAAAGGAAATAGTATTATGCCACTTAAACGGCAGAATCTCACTACTTTCAAAGTGCATTTTCAATAATGTGCAGTCTGAAAACACATTTATATTACATTTCTGAATGCCTGTTGCAGAAATCTTTGAAGTTCATAAGCTTTACACTGATCTTACATCGAAAATCCGTTCTATTTCTACCTATTTTCACAGCAAAATATGCTATCAGTCAGTAATCAAAGTTTTTGTCTCATTTGAATGTTTCTATAAAAAAAGAACAAAACACCTTGCTTGTACATGTATCTGTTCTGAACTTCAGTTTGATATAAATATCCTTTTATACACTTGAAAGTCACAATCACACGTGTGTTATAGTAGGCAGTAGGCTTTGCTCTGTATTCAAAGTTTATGCAAATATTGGCACAGTAAGTTCAAGTTAGTGAGACTGTAAGATGATTTCAACTATTTCTGACCTACTGGCCAGCCTCATAGGAATGCCATAGTATATGGTTCCAGTAGTAACATACACATAGCTGCTCTCTCCAACCTTATATAGACCAGCAAAGAATGGATTCATCAGGTAGGCACCGATCGTCAATGGGAACATCTGTCCTCCATGTGTATGACCTGACAGAAAGGAAGAAGAAGAAGATGTCTTTATATACAACAGCAGAAATTCACTATAGTTTGCTAACAAAACAGTAATACAGTAATATCCCACAGCTATTCTAGACGACTAGATGCCCATCCATAGCACTTGAACTTGTCATTCATATCCTCTCATCAATATGTTAATATTTTGATGTTTTGGGGGGGTGGAGGAGATAGCTGCCTCCTCATGTATATCAAGGTATCCTCATTACATTTTCCAGTTCCATTCTTCCTATTCTCTAGCATCCTTAGGCTGCTGGGTGATGGGTAGGGTTGCCAACCATCTAGAATACTTCTGGACTGTCCGGAATTAAGAGACACTGTCCAGAAAATGGAGACTGCCTTTTCTGGACAGCGTATTGTCCAGAAAAAATAAAATCAATTATCTGCAGGCAGAGACAGATCAAGAATTGGTGGCTGGCTTGGCTTCTTCCACTCTTTTAGAAGTGTGGGGGTACATTTCTGTTACTGATGTTTTTTTTCCTCCCCCATGCATCAGACTAAGCACCATTAAGTGGGTGCAATAGTTTGCCTCCCTCTGGCCAGACCAACTTAATATTTTAGTCTGTTGGCTCAGCAGGAGGTGCAGCAGTAGCTATCTGTTAAACCGCGCTTTAGTTATTTAAAATTTTTACTGCTGTGTTGAATTCTCACTCGCAAGTCGTGACCCCTCCTGAAGTGTAAAAAAAACACGAGTTCAGGGCAACTGCAACAGCCAGCTTATTAGTGAGTTGTTTGCTCAGATGAAAAGAACGGACATTACTGACTAAAAGATGACTTAGTAAGGTAAATCAATCACAGTCACACACAATCACTCTCTCCAGAAATATAAGCAGTGAAGAGTAGTGAATGAACTTTGGGCTGGCAATTGGCCAGTTTGTCGGGTGTGTGTGTGTGTCTGTGTTTTTATGAATGGTCAATACACAGTGAGTGAAGAGGGTTGCAAGAGAGAAAATGCTGGTCAGCTGCCCATGGTTTTCGTTTTCAGGTGTCCATTAATAATAACATACATTTGAGTTTCAGACTTCAGATCCTTCAGAAAAAATGTGCTAATACTAATCCTGTTATTCTAGCATTTTTCTAATTTAATAAGAGCAATATTTACAGTTTGTCTCCATTTTTAGGCCTTTGTCTTTCCATTATTTCAGACATTGTCCATATTTCTTGGACTGAGAGGTTGAGAGGTATGAGAGCATACCTCTCCTCAACTGTCCCCAGTTACCCTTAATAAATAATTACAATAATTAAAGTTATAGAGTTCTTTCATGATGACTTAGGTTCATAAGTTGGTACTAGGCTATCGGCCTTAGGGCATATACCAGCCTAGCCATAACAATTCCCTGGATATTTCTTCCCACAATATTTACTTCACTGGACCCTTGTCTAGCAGGGTGACTGACGTGATCCCCGGGGTGAATTTCCTATCTCCCATCCAATCGTCAAGGTTCCTTTTGAAGAGGGATAAGGAGGCGCTCTGCCTGACATGTATGGGCAGTTTATTCCAGAGTATGGGGAGTCTCTGGGTCAGGAACCTATCCCTCCAGCATGTTTTGTTCATTGTGATGACAAGGTTTAGATCCCTGGAGCGTGTGGCTCTGAGGGATTGGGATTTCTTTATGTGGAGCATGTCCAACAGCTCAGGGTTTGACATGGCCTTGTATGTTAAGCAGAGATCGCCTCTGAGTAGACGATATGCCACAGAGTATAGCTGGAGGTTTTTAGACGGTCAGCATAGGGCATCTGCTTGAGGCCTGTGATTCTTTTAGTGAGGTATCTCTGCTGCCTTTCCAGCTGTTGCAGATGTCTTGTGAGGTACATACCAAACGGGGTGTTGTACTCTATAATGGGTCTAATGAGGGATGAGTACAGTGGGACAATGACCTCCTTTTTTCTGGATGAAAAGCCCTTAGTGATGAGGTGTGCCACATAGAAGGATTTCCTGACTGTTGTGGCGATGTGGTTTTCGAAGGTGAGACCACTGTCCACCTGTGTCCCTAAGTCTCTCATCACACTTTCAGTGTTTAGTGTGCTGCCACCTATGTGGTAATTCATGGGTACATGTTTTTTCCCAAAGGGGATAACTTTTAGTTATGTACTTACCATAACTTCGGATGTATGGGATCCATCTCGCCTACATTCATAACTGATGGGTTCGGAGCCGATCCATCGGCTCCGACTCGGCCAACTAGTATACTAGAACGAAGTCTCTTATTGGCTGGGCTACCCTCTATCCCAGGATGCACCACACCTGCTTCCCCAGATCTTGTTTGTTCGCTTTCATACTTACATGCAAACACAGAAAAATACCAGTTACTCCAACCAACTAAAGTTCTTCAAGAGAAGATCTCCAAATGGACTAACATTTCCTCTAAATCCGAATGGAAGGGGGAAAGGAGGGTACGAATGAATGTAGGCGAGATGGATCCCATACATCCGAAGTTATGGTAAGTACATAACTAAAAGATGTAATGGGATCCTATCTCGCCTACATTCATAACTGATGGGACAGCGTCCCTAGCACCTAAATCCCGGGTGGCTCATTGGAAAACACTCCTGAGAACTGTGGAACCAAAGGAAGCCCTGCCTCGAGAAACCACATCTATTTTGTAATGAGAAATGAAAGTGTGCGGAGAAGTCTAGGTAGCCGCAGCACAAATATCATCTATTGATAATTTGGAGTGAAATGCTACAGAAGTAGCCATTGCCCTGGTAGAATGAGCCCTGACTGGAAAGGGAAGCTCCTTGTCAGCCTGTGAATAAATGAAACAGATGCAATCTTTAATCCATTTGGCTATGGAGGTTTTAGCCACTGGTTGACCCAACCTGTTTACTGCAAAGGACACAAACAGTTGATCTGACTTCCGCGTCTGAGTAGCCCTGTTCAAATAAAAACGCAGTTGTCTATGGACATCCAACTGATGAAAGATATATTCTGCGTTATTGGAGAATTTGGGAAAAAATACAGGGAGCTCTAGGGACTGTTGAATGCAGAAAGAAGATGCTACCTTTGGTAAAAAAGAGGGATTTAATTTAAGGGACACTCTATCTTTGTGAAAAATCAAATAAGGAGGATTAGAACAAAGAGCCTGGAGCTCTGAAACCCGCTTGGCGAGTTATGGCCACTAAAAAAGCGGTCTTCCAAGACAGGAATTTCATATCACAGGTAGCTGCTGGTTCAAAGGGGTGGGCAGTTAAGGCAGCCAGGACCATATTTAGGTCCCAAGGGGGTACAGGATGAGATATCGGGGGCCTAAGGAGCCACGCTCCTTTAAGGAAAGACTTGCAAAGCTTGTTTGCCATTAATGAAGGTTCAAAAGAAACATGAAAATTAGAGATGGCCGCTAGCTGAACCTTAATCGTGGAAACTGAAGAGCCCATCTGAAAAAGAGAGGCCAGGAAATTCAAGACCTCCGGTACTGGGGCGGTAAGAGGGTCTATACCTCGTCGCTGTGCCCAAAGGGCAAACCTCTTCCATTTGCTGGAATACAGTTTGATAGTGGAAGGTTTGTGAGAAGAGGACAAAATGTGGATAACCTCCGGAGAGAGGGAACTGTCCCTGACTAAGGATGGAAGTGGAGTAACCACGCAGCTAACCTCAAGGACCTGAGAGATGGGTAAGACTGTCCTGACTGATGAGTCAACAGGTCTGGCACCGGGTTCAGAAACCATGGACCTTCCACCGCATACCTCCGAAGGAAGGGGAACCAAACCTGACGAGGCCAGTGCGGGGCAATCAAAATCATGTCGCTCTCCAGGTAAATTGCCTTCTGTATCACCCTCGGCAAGAGGGGAACCGGAGGGAAGGCATAAAGGAGACCGGGGGGCCAAATATGGGTTAGAGCATCCCTGGGAATCTGTCCCTGAGAGGGAGTCAGAGTGAAGAACTCTCTGCACTTCGCATTGTGGGGGCTGGCAAACAAATCGCAGCAAGGGAGACCCCAGTTGGCGAAGATTTTCGCAGCCACTCTTTGGTTGAGGGACCACTCGTGGGGTAACAGGATAGTCCTGCTTAGTCTGTCCGCAATCACATTGGATTTCCCCGGGATGTGCGTTGCCATTGGGAAGCGGTTGGTAGCTACCGCCCAGTGCCAAAGTCTCATGGCTTCTCTGCACAGTGGATACGACCTGGTCCCGCCTTGCTTGTTTATATACCAAACTACCGACATGTTGTTGGATAGGATGGCAATCAGACCTTGCCGGAGAGCGTGATGGAGAGCTTGTAGTACCAGTAGCACCGCTCTCATTTCCAGGATATTGATGTGTAAATGCGCTTCCTGGGGTTGCCATGTGCCTTGGACAGACCAGTCCAGATAATGACCCCCCCACCCTACCTGGGAGGCGTCCGTGGTCACAGTGGCAACGGGGGAATGAAGGATAAAAGGTCGCCCCTGGTCGAGATTGGATCGGAGGAGCCACCAACGCAGATCTCGACGGCAACTTTCCGTAATCATAACCAAGTGGTTCAAGGGGAGTTCCTGATAGGACCATTGAACCGAAAGTAGCCATTGCAGCACTCGCATGTGCAGTCTGGCTAAGTGGACTAGGAGAATAGTTGATGCCATCGACCCCAATACCTGCAGAATCAGATTGGCCGGAGCTCTTGATAGGGGGAGGCAGGATCAAACTTGATTCTGCAAAACCTGAATCCTTGCTGCCGGTAAGAAGGCGCGCATCCTTCTTGTGTCTAACTCTGCGCCTATAAAGGTAATACGCTGAGATGGCTGTAGCACAGATTTTTCCCAGTTGAAAGTGATTCCTAGGAAATGGCCCAAGCTGACTGTGGCCATGAGCGACTGAATTAGTAGATGCTTGGAGGTGGCAGTAAGGAGCCAGTCATCTAGATATGGAAACACTTGGAATCCTAGACTTCTCAGGTGAGTAGTCACCACTGCCAGACACTTGGTGAACACCCTGGGGGCTGTGGTGAGACCAAAGGGCAGTGCTCGAAACTGGAAATGACTGTCTCCCAGGCGGAAGCGTAAATGACTCCTGGACTCTTGACTTATCAGAATGTGATAGTAAGCGTCCTTGAGATCTATGGAGCACATCCAGACATCCTTCTCCAATAGTGGGAGAATGGACTGAAGAGTGACCATTCGGAATTTGGACTTTTTCACAAAGCGATTCAATGAACTGAGGTCCAAAATGGGCCTGAAGTCCCCTGTCTTTTTTGGCATCAAAAATAGTCTTGAGTAAGTTCCTGATCCGATCTGATCGGCGGGGACAGGCTGGATGACTCCTTTTTCTAGCAGCTTTGAAACCTCTATTGCTGCTTGATCCCGCTGACTGGGTGGCACGTCCGGGATTTCCCTGAAGGGAAGGGGGGGCTTGATGAAGGGAATGAGATAGCCTCCGGTAATAATCCGGTGCACCCACTGGTCGCTGGTAATAGATTCCCAAGCTTGTGGGTGTTCCGCAAAACGACCCCCGACTGGCTCCGGAGCTGCACAGTCGGGCACCAACTCAGGGACGTTGAGCGTAGGAGGAACCACGAAAGGAATCGCGGTCTCCAGAGTTACGGGGGCCTCTGCCACCTCTGGGGCGGCGTCTTCCCGAATTCACCCCCCCCTGCCTCTAGAGGGGGGATCACTGGGTGGAGTAGGGAAAGACCTCTGAGTTTTCCTGAACCACATTTTCCCTCCTCTCTGGGCCTTGGGGTAAGGCCTAGAGGGAGCGGAAAAACGGGCCCCAACGGCAGTCAAGGTCTTGCCCTCCTGCTCGCACCAAGTCAGTGTGTCCTTCACCTTGGGTCCAAACAAAGAGGACCCATCAAAAGGGGCGTCGGCGAAGGAAGACTTGAAAGCCTCCGTAAAGGAACACAAGCGTAACCAGGCATGTCTCCTAAGGGCCACGCCTGTTCCCGCTGCTCTACTCGCCCCCTCGGCCGCATACGAGATGAGCCTCATGGACGAGTTCACAATGGATGATAAGGTAGTCATCTGGGCGCCAGCAGTGTGGGCTAACGCCTCAGGTAGATTACCTGTGAGGGACTCACCTAGCTCTTTAAGGAGGTCCCTTTGGAGCCTAGTAAAATGACACAGGTAATTCAGCGACCGTAAGGTAAAGGACGCTGAAGAAAGGGTACGCTTCCCGTACCTATCCATGCTCCTAGAATCCTTATTAGGAGGGTGGATGGACGTTGAAGCCTCTGCTATGTCCTGCTGTGTGGCAGATGCCACCACCATCGCATCTACAGGAACTCCTTTCGTTAAAAATTCCTTTTGAGGGGGGGCTGAAAGGAATTTGTTGGGTCTTGCAGGCACCAGTTCCACAGAGTCAGGGTGCTCCCAAGCCCTTCGAGAAATTAAATCAAGTAACTCATCGAAGGGCGGAGACACCCAGGAGGCGGAGGGCTGGGCCCCGAAGGCCTTGAGGAAGACTGACTCCTCAGCGGAAGGGGTTTTGGCCTGCCAATCTCCTCTCTGTCTCAGAATCTCAAGGATATCCGAGAAAAAGACATCATCTGAAGATGATTTTGGGGACCCCTCCGCATCATCGAGGTCAGTGTCAGATGTGATAGACTCATCTTGGGAGTCCACGTGCTTCCGCTTGCACAATTTCTTCCATGGAGGCTCATCCGAAGCGGCTTCGGACGGACCCCCCGGAAGAAGGGAACCCCCCCACGGGGGTATCCTCAGGCCCTGGGACCCCACTGTCATGGGACTGCAGTACACCCGAAGCACCAGTCTCTAGGTCTAAGGACGGTGAGATGGAAACCTGCTGAGCCGGCAAGGACATGGCCAGCGCGCTCCTCATGGCCTCGAAGGCAGGACCTCCAGACTCCATGGAGGTCACTGGCCGAGAGACCACAACGGCACTAGGAATCCCCGCAGCCGATGCTCTGAGGGGAAGACTAGGTACCGAGGCACCTAGCTCCAAGATGTTCCCCTCGGCCCCGGCTGAGGAAGTCCCGGTACCGAACCCGAGGACAGGGTAGGAACAATGGTCGGAACCGATAAACTCTGAAGGGGTCTCGGTTCCGACTGTACGGCTCCGCCTTGCTCCACCATCACCGACTCCAACGGCTCCGAGGAAGTTGGAGGAGGAATCGAAAGCTTCGAGGGGGGGGGATTGGCTCCGGGGCCGAACGGGCTGGAGCCGAGACCATTTTTGCGAAAACCGGAGACTGGAAAAGCCTCTGAATAACTCTATCCAAATCCAAATCAGATAATTTGGAGGATCTAGAGGAAGTAGAAAGGGGTCAAGACGACTTCTCTCTCGGCTCAGACAAGGTAGGGGACCGGCTCCGAAAGGGCTCCAACACTATCGGCGCTGGCTCCGACACAGTATGAATAAGGATTGGCACCGAAGGAGCTTTCGGAGCAGAGGGGGAAGAGTCTGAGCTGCACACCTCCATCGGCTCCGAGACCAATGGAACCGAGGGAGGTGATTCGCCTCTCAATGCTCCAACCTGCGGCTCCGAAACTAATGGAGCCAAGGAAAGAGGCATCGAGGCAGACCCTTCGACCCTCGGCTCCAAAGTCAGTGGAGCCGAGGAAGAAGAGGTCGACTTATGCTTCTTAGTAGTCGGCTCCGACGGACTGATCGGAGCCGCCGACCTTTTCTTTTTAGAAGCAGTAGCAGAAGATGAAGCCAAAGCTTCCTCAAAGGAGGGCTTAATAAGTCCCTTCAGGATTAATTTATTTTTACGTTCTTGAAGAACCCTAGCGGAAAAGGCATGGCACACACTACATGTCTCTTGCAAATGCTTTGGCCCTAAACAATACACGCAAATGGCATGACTATCCGTGATAGACATTTTATAATTGCACCTAGTGCACTTTTTAAACCCAGATTTCTGCTCTTTAGACATTTTAGTGAACAATCTAACTGCCACACAAAGAACAGTACTTGACCAAAAACTGTTAAAGCGCGAGAAAAGGGCGCGAGCCCTCTGAACACAAGGTATACCTCACAGGAGAGAACAACAACAAAGGGAACACAACAACGGGCAAAAGCCCTCTAACGTAAACGGGCTTTACCCGGAGAAGAAAAGGAGTAAAAATAGACAACACACTCACTCCACTAAGAAGGGCAAAGGCCCTCTAACTTAAACGGGCCTTGCCCGAAATACCAACAGATACAAAACTGCCAATAACACTCAAACAATACACAGAATAGCTGTTAAAACAGCTGTTGATTGAATTTATGAGGAAACCCCAGGTCAAAAGACCAGAAAAAAACAAGAAAAATACACTTAGCTCCAGCCAAGTCGAGACCATGTCTAGCTTGTAAAGCAGCAAACGAGATCTGGGGAAGCAGGTGTGGTGCATCCTGGGATAGAGGGTAGCCCAGCCAATAAGAGACTTCGTTCTAGTATACTAGTTGGATGGATCGGCTCCGAACCCATCAGTTATGAATGTAGGCGAGATAGGATCCCATTACATACTTGAGTTCGCAAAATGATGCAGGCTCAAAAGTGGGAAAAATTAAATGAGATAGGATGAAATTTAAATCCCATGGTGCTGGGGGGTTCTCTGATAGGTGGTCTCAGTAATAAAGTACCTTTAAGAAAAGCTTTGCATAGTCTATGAGCCACAATGTTGAGGCCAGATTCACCTAGATGAAAAGTGGCGATTGCAGCTAGTTGAACTCTTATAGTAGCCGAAGCTGCTCTGTGGTTGAATCTTGAGTAAGTTCCAGATTCTATTTCATCTGCGGGGACTGTTTGGATGATTCTTTTGTCTCACAACTTTTGAATTTCTAACGTTGCCTGTTCCCTTTGACTGGATGGAACATCTGGGATCTTTTTTGTTTTTGGGGAGGGGTAGGAATATGTAATAACCTGTGGATACGATGCTTTGCACCCATTTCTCTTTTGTTATTTGTTGCCAGGCTTCTGGGTACAAAGACAAGCAGCCCCCGACTGCCTCCAGAGATGGACAGGCAGGCCTCCTTTCAGGAGAGCTGAAAGGGCTTACCAAAGAAAGATTCTCTGTCGCCCTGATTCAGGTGGTCGGTGTCTTCTATTACTACTTCCCCCTCTGCCCCTGGGGAAAGATTCACCATGTGTGCCCTAGAAAGCTCTCTCAGATTTTCTGAACCACATTTTTCCACCTCCTTTCTGACTTTTGGGATAAGGCCTGGATTGGTAGGCAGGGAAAAACTGACTCCTATAGCAGACAAAGTCTTTCCTTCTTGCTTAGACCTGGTTAGTGTGTCCTTGACTTTGGGCCCAAACAGGGACGAGCCATCAAACAGGGCATTCACAAAGGATGATTTAAAGGGCTCTGCGAAGTCACACAAGCGCAAGAATGTCTCCTTAGGGAAATTCCTGAACCCGCTGCTCTACTTGCTTCATCAGCTGCATGGTTACCATGTTCGACATTTTGGTAATTCTGTATTGCCAAATTTGGATAACGAATTTAATCAAAAAGTGGAAAATTGTTTTGATTTTCCACATTTCGATAATAAAGCATATTGCTGTTAGAAACTTAGAAGGTTGCTACAACAAAAGGACTTGTGTTACCATGCATTTTCTGAAGGAGTTAAACCCAAACATAAAACTACTGTTCAATCTCAGCCCTACTACAGGATATGTACCCAAAGAGTGGCGTACAGCAACAGTGGTCCCTCTCCACAAAGGTGGTGCCTCAACGGATCCTGGAAACTATCGCCCCATAAGCCTGACTAGCTTGGTCTGCAAAGCTATGGAAAGGATCATCATGGACCTCATAAATAAAGATATTGGGGACCTACAGACACTGGATCCTACCCAGTTTGGCTTTGTTAAGGGCAGATCCTGCCTCTTAAACCTAGTTGATTTCTTTGAAACAGTCACTAAGGACATTGACAAGGGGAAGGTGGTCCACACAGCCTACCTGGACCTCCCAAAACCCTTCGATACAATACCCCACTCGGGCATTATAAATAAGCTCACCAGCTTAAATATAAACCCCTATGTCACTAGACGGGTTGCAAACTGGCTCAAGGACAAAACCCACATGGTTAGAATTGTTGGAGCCATGTCAGACTCCAAACCAGTTACAAGTGGCATCCCACAAGGCTCAGTCCTGGGACCTCTCTTGTTCGGTATATATCTCTTGGAGGTACAGGCCAACACGGAAGGACTGTGGCTGACCAAGTTTGCAGATGACTGCAAACTGGGCGCCATAATCGACACTCCAGCCGACACAAGCATCCTCCAAAAGGGCCTCATAGAAACAGACAACTAGTGCCAGAGCCATGGCCTCAAGCTAAATGCCAAAAAGTGTATAGTCATCCCCTTTGGCAAAAACAAAGTGCCCACAAATTACCACATAGGTGGTAATCCATTAAGTACAGAAGAAGTAATTAGGGACCTGGGGACCCAAGTTGATAGCAATCTCTCATTTGACAACCACGTGGCCAAAGTGGTAAGAAAAACATTTTATATAGCCCACCTAATCATGAAGGGATTCACATCTAGATCAGGGGAGGTCATCGTGCCTCATCCCTCATCAGGCCCATAATTGAGTACAATGCCCCTTTTGGGATGTACCTTACCAGACACCTGCAGCAACTGGAAAGACCCCAAAAGTACCTCACCAAGAGGATCAAAGGGCTCAAACAGATGCCATATGCTGCCCGGTTAAAGAAACTCCAGCTCTACTCAGTGGCATACTGCCTGTTCAGAGGCGATCTGTGCCTAACCTATAAAGCCATGTCCAACCCGGAATTAATGGACATGCTGCACCTCAGAAAATCCAAATCCCATTGAGCTACGCGCTCGAGAGACTTGAACCTCAGCACTGAAATAAATAGGACATGCTGGAGGGACAGATTCATAACCCAGAGGCTCCCTTCACTCTGGAATAAAATCCCAGTCCAGGTTAGGCAGAGTCCCTCATTGACTCCCTTCAAGAGGAATCTTGATGAGTGGATGGGAGATCGTAGGTTTACCCAGGGTATCACTTCTGTGTCACTGTTAGACAGAGGCACAGTATACTAACCTCGAAAAAGGGCATAGCAAAATTATTTTAAAATGGGTGGCGAAAGCCAAACACACACTGGCTAGGCTTATAAATGCCCTAGGGCAGATAGCCTAGTATGAACCTATGAAACTCAAATGCCTGTTATTTAATCCTTACTGATTTGCCACCAAAATCCAGAAAAACATATATTTTATGAGGAACAGACCCAAAATATAAGGCAAAAATCTGGACATTCTATGAAAATCTGGACAGTTGAGAGGTATGACATGCGCAAACACACACACACACACACACATATATATATATATATATATATATATATATATACATATATATACATATATGTGTGTGTGTGTGTGTATATATATATATATATATATATATATATATATATATATATATATATATATATATATATATATATATAGAGAGAGATAGATAGATATAAGTATTGTCTGTAGTTAGGTTACATCTATTTTTTCCATACCCCTTGTAACTTTTTTCCAGATAAATCAATGAGGGTTATAATCAGTCAATACAGATACATGCTGTCTAGAGTTATGTTACATATAATGTATTATGTCAGTAGTTTGGAGAGATGTATGCATACCTTTCATCTGCCTCCTAAATTTGCATGACTGGTTTGATTTTGCATCATATTTATTCCATGTGCTTTATAGATTTTACTTCCGGCTATATCAATGAGGGATTACTGTCAGGCAGTCATGCCAAACATTAGACTTTCATACCTTATTGTACAGAAAATGGATTCAGATGCAAAATATGTTGTTTTGTTTTTTAAGTGAATTGGAGTAATATCTAAAATTGTCTCTGTGCCTCAATTACTTTTAGGAGTGTCCAGAATTCTTGTGCAAAGCAACCACAGCAAAGTTCTAAACTTCTTTTAAT